>NW_015173247.1:81550-121058 GCF_001447785.1 Gekko japonicus | reverse complement strand
GCCTCCCCGATCTTTACAGGAACCCCCTGCCTCAGAGTCGTCGGGGGGGGGGGTTTGCTCTCGCACGCAGAGGTTTGGGCTGTAGTGGGCGTGGCCAACTCTGAAGCCAGCCGGAACTCCGTTCCTGTGCGTTCCTGCCCCAAAATAGCCCTACTAAGATCCCGACTTAGTAGTATCCCGGTCTCCCACGGCAGGGCCAGCCCCCACCAGAGATGTTATTGGTAGTAATAGTTGATGGTAGTGGGCTCCTAGTTGAAAGCCTGGCGGAAGAGCTCCGTCTTGCAGGCCCTGCGGAACTGCACAAGGTCCCGCAGGGCCCTGATCTCTTCCGGGAGCTTGTTCCACCAGTGTGGAGCCGCCACTGAAAAGGCCCTGGCCCTGGTAGCAGCGAGCCTGGCATCCTTAGGGCCTGGAACAATTAGTCGGTGTTGTGACCCTGACCGTAGTGCTCTCTGGGGTATATACATTACATCCAGCTCAAAGTGCCCTCCACACGCCCTCTACGCCTCAGAGGAGATAATTAAGATTCTGTTACTTCCCACAATTAAAAAAAAAACATCTTTAGACATTTAGCTGCTACTGAAACATATTTATTGCTTTACAACGGTTGACCTTATAACCTTAACTGGTTATTTAGTTTTTCATGACTTAAACATCATCATGTTTCATCTTAATTTGCTGTTAAGCCCCTGTCTATAAATTTAGAAACTCATCTGCCATTCCACTGTATTTGAAAAAGTGTGCCTTGCACACGAAAGCTCATATCTTGAACAAACCTTCGTTGGTCTTAAAGGTGCCTCACTGGACTCTAAATTTGTTCACATCACCTACTGCCTGGTCCTTTTAACTGGAGATGCCAGGGATTGAACCAAGCAGAGGCTCTGCCACTGAGCCACAGCCCCTCTTTACAGCTCTCCAGGGTCTCAGGCAGAGGTCTTTCCCATCACCTACTGCCTGGTCCTTTTTAACTGGAGATGCTGGGGATTGAACCGGGGGACCTTCTGCATGCCAAGCAGAGGCTCTGCCACTGAGCTACAGCCCCACTTCATGGCTCTCCAGGGTCTCAGGCAGAGGTATTTCACATCACCTACTGCCTGGTCCCTTTTAACTGGAGATGCCGGGGATTGAACCTGGGACCTTCTGCCTGCCAAGCAGAGGCTCTGCCACTGAGCCACAGCCCCTCCCTCTTCACACATAAAGCAGCCAGTGGGAAGAGAGAGCTTTTAACCTCCCGCAGAGACTGCTGGAGGAGAGGTTGAGCAGCTGGTGACTTTTCGGGTTTTAATCAGTGCTTATCTTATCTCCACTTTGCAGCTCATTAATAAGACATCCTCCTCTTCCTCACTTTGGAAAAATAAGGCCCTGAGAACTGATAAGCAATGGGGGTGGGGTGAGACACAGAAAGCCACCAGATGGTTATGATCCCGTCCAGCTTTCTCTGCCAGGAGTGTCAGCATCCACAGCCATCGCCACCGGGACCTTTCAAGAAATGAGCTTGGAATGTGCCCCCAGATCGTATTTTGTCTGAGGACAATCAGTTCATTACCCTCATCTTTGACATTCTTCCCACTACCAAGTGCCCGAAAGGGTTTCTGAATGCTGCCTCTTCGGAAGTTCCTCAACCGCAGATATGTAGGCTTACCAGTCTCCGGGTAGATCTACCTGGAGATTGTGAGAGAAGAGATTGGATTTATACCCTGCCACATGTGGACTCTAATCTGGGAGAAAACCGGGTTTGATTCCCCACTCTTCCACATGCAGCTGCTGGTGCAACCTTGGGTCAGTCACAAGTTCTCTCGGAGCTCTTCTCTCAGGAGCAGTCCTTGAAAGAGGTCTCTCAGCCCCACTTACCTCACAGGGTGTCTGTTGTGGGGAGGGGAAGGGACAGGAGGTTGTCAGCCGCTCTGAGACTCCTTCGGGTAGTGAAGGGCGGGGTATAAATCCAATCTCTTCTTCTTTTTCTTCTATTTCAGCACTTAAAAAATGATGCACAATGACAGTACGAGAGTGCCTCAGTCCACCATGCGGTGGGCCCTCACAGAATTTTAAAATTACTTTAAAATGGCGGCTGTGTCCTTTTGGCTGCCAAGAGGAAGCCGCCACATCTAGTTTGGCCCCTGGAAAAGAGGAGGACAAAAATAACCTCACTCAGGACAACTGTCTGCCCCAAAATCCACGCCCTCCCATCTCCGGAAGTCATATTTTGTTGAATTTGTGGTTTCTCGCCCCTCTCTCTAAACTCTCTAAATTTTCCCCAGTCGGTGTCCATAATGCTACTGGTTCTCCTCCTCGTCTGCGTGGGCTGGCACACCACGCCGGGGGGCGCAGAGGTGGTGACCTCTTTCGAAGAAACCTGCCCCCAGTTTTTCTTCAGGGAAACCCCTCCGAAAATCGGACTCACAGCCGCACGCCCGGTTCGAATCTGCCAGCGTTACAGAAACCTGTACCGTTACGCCACGATGTACGACAAAGCTAACCGCATCCCCGTCTACTCGGCCTACATCTACAACCCCGGGAAGGCAAAGAGGCCCCAAAACTGGATGGAATGGTGGAACCCCAGGTAAGACGGGGGGGAAGCAGTTTGAAGCCTTGGGACACCGCTAGCCTTTCCCTGCCCTGACTTAAAGTTGCCAGCCTCCAGGTGGTGCCTGGAGATCTCCTGCTATTAGAATTGATCTCCAGACGATCAAGATCAGTCCCCCCAGGGAGAAAATGGCTGCTTTGGAAGGTGGACTCTATGCCGTTCTGCTCTATTAAAGTCCCTCCCCTCTCCAAACCCCACCCTCCTTAGGCCCCACCCCCAAAATCTCCAGGTATTTCTCAACCTGGAGGTGGGAACCTTAGAAGACAGGTGGAAGGGGCCTGACGCATTGGCACAAACGGTCACTTTTCTCCGCCCTCCTAGAAAAAAGAAAAAGCACCAGGCTATTACGTTGTGTACTAGTGTGGTGTATTGACTAGTGGTGAACTAGGATCTGGGAAACTTGAATTCACATCCATGGAAGCTCGCTGGGCGACCTTGGGCCAGTCACAGACTCTCAGCCTAATCTACCTGACAGGGTCGTTGTAAGGGTAATATGGGGAAGGGACAACAATGAGAGAAGAAGAAGAGAGAGATTGGATTTATACCCTGCCCTTCACTTGGAGTCTCAGAGCGGCTTACAAACTCCTTTCCCTTCCCCTCCCCACAACAGACACCCAGAGCAATGGACAATGTTCTGAGCAATCCTTGGGAGAAGGAAGACGTAACAATGTGATAGTCAGGTTATTTCCTTGGAATGGTAAAGCAGAGGCCGGGGCGTTTGTAAGAGAGGGCAGAGAGGCATCGAACTAATATCCCTGCTTTCTGATTTTCCCCAGACTGTTTTAAATGTTTTCCCCCGAGCCAGACTCCAAAACAAGAAATGCACTTTGAAGAAGGAAGAAGAGGGCAGGTGGAGAGGAACATCTGTTTGGTGTAGTGGTTAGGAGCGCAGACTCTAATCTGGGAGAACCGGGTTTGATTCCCCGCTCCTCCTCCACATGCAGCTGCTGGGGTGACCTTGGGTCAGTCACAAGTTCTCCCAGAGCTGTTCTCTCAGGAGCAGTCCTCGAAAGAGCTCTCTCAGGCCCACCTACCTCACAAGGTGTCTGTTGTGGGGAGGGGGAGGGAAAGGAGATTGTCAGCCGCTCTGAGACTCCTTCGGGTAGTGAAGGGCGGGGTAGAAATCCAATCCTTCACTTCTTCTTCTTCTAAATCCGCCCCCACTGTTCCTTTTAGGATTAAACCATCTTTAGGTGGAGCCTGGAGATCTCCTGGAATTTCAGCTGCAGAGCTCATTTGAGAGCCAGTTTGGTGTAGTGATTAAGAGTGGCAGACTCTAATCTGGAGAACCGGGTTTGATTCCCCATTCCTTCACATGAAGCCAGCTGGGTGACCTTGGGCCAGTCACAAGTTCTCTCAGAACTGTTCTCTCAAGTTCTCGCAGGGTGTCTGCTGCGGGGAGGGGAAGGGAAAGGAGATTGTAAGCCGCTCTGAGACTCCAAGTGAAGGGCAGGGTATAAATCCAGTAATCTCCTCCTCCTCCTCCTCCTCCTCCTCCTCCTCCTCCTCTTCTTCTTCCTCCACCTCCTCCTCCCAAACTCCTCCCCCCTATAGGCTCCACCTCCAAAACTCCAAGGATTTCCCAACCTGGAGTTAAGAACCCTAGTTTCTGTCATGCAGGCTATTTCGATTAAGGTCGGGTTTGGGAACAACATCTCTGCTGTTGAAACATCCAGCTCAAAGCTATCAAAGTTACTGAAAGGCTCACAGCGCAATCCTAAACAGAGTTACTCTTTTCAGCCCATTGACTTCGATGGACTTATTAGAAGGATATAACTCTGTTTAGGATTACCCTGCCAGTGTCATACAGTGGTCTGGGTTTGGGACAAATACTTGAGACCCCAAGGATCAACACATTCTCCCTCAGCCAGGAATGCGACTGAATCAATTTAGGCTACTCACACTCTCTGTGTGTGTAGCCTGCCTCTTGGGTTGTTGTGAATAGAAAGAGAAGGAGCTGTGACTTTTAAATAAAGACTTTTTTTTAACTTCATTTACTTCATTTTAACTTTATACCCCACCTTGCTTCCTAATGGGGACCCAAAGCGGCTTACGTCACACTCCTCTCAGTTTTCTCTTCACGACAGCCGTGTGAGGTAGGTTAGGCTGAGACCGTGTGACTGGCCCAAGGTCACCCAGCGAGCTTCCATGGCAGATAAAATTGATACCATTGAAGGCACAGTGCCTTTGGAGGAGTTTTCTCTGTTTTTGGCCACTCTTTGGGCTTTTCCGCATTCTCATTTTTGTTGCTTGTGAGTTCCTGTTGTTACAGGTGTGTGTGTGTTTCTGTTCTTCATGTGTTTTGCTCCCTCTAGTGGTCGATTTAATATTACATTGGTTTATGTCCAGCATATCTCCCTCCAGATTTAAACTGCACGTATTTATGCTAGGGAGCTGCGGTGGCTCAAGTGGTTAAGACGCTGAACAGCAGGCTGTGGAAGGTCAGTAGTTCAGCAGTTCGAGACCCGAGTGTGCCGCATGACGGAGTGAGCTCCCGTCTCTAGTTCCAGCTCCTGCCAACCGAGCAGTTCGAAAGCAAGACATTGCAAGTAGATAAATAGGTACCACTTTGGTGGGAAGGGAACAGCGTCCTGTGGGCCTCGGTGTTTAGTCATGCCGGCCACATGACCACGGAAACGTCTTCGGACAGCGCTGGCTCTTCGGCTTGGAAACGGAGATGAGCACCGCAACCCTAGAGTCGGACTCGACTGGCTTTCAAGCAAGGGAACCTTTACCTTTGACTTTATTGATGCTAGACGTAAACCAATGTAATATTGAATCTACCACTAGAGGGAGCAACAGGACACACACAAAAAATCCCCTGAAGTCCCAGGAACTCACAGACAAGGAAAAACAGAATGCGGAAAAGCTCTTACTCTCCACTGTCGTTTTAACTCTGACTTTCTGTGACCCTCCTTGTTTTTCAAAGCTCGTCGATTTATCGTTGCAACCTGAAATGGCTTCGGAAGGGGCCCTCCTGCAGAAATCCCGCGCCACGCAGGCAGAGCTTAGGGAAAGTCAGGCCGTCCTGCAAGATTACAAGAACCTGACCGATTACAACCGGGGCCACCTCAACCCCAACAGCCACCAGCCCGACCTGGACGCCAAGAAGTCCACCTTCACCTTGACCAACATCGTGCCTCAGTATACCAAGCTCAACGGCGGCTCCTGGAACAACTACGAGCAACAGACGATGCAGAGCAACACCCAAGGGTGCAAGGAAACCTTCGCCGTCGTGGGCGCGGTGCCAGGGAACAACTACGTGGCCGGCGGGAGGGTGAACAAACCCAGCCATGTCTGGTCTGCAGCCTGCTGTTACATAGACAACAACCACATAAGGTCCTGGGCCATCATCGCCAGAAATGATAAGGACGTGGTGGAAGAGCTCACTCTGGGGCAGCTGGAGGAGAAACTGGCTGAGCTCTACCAGCAGAACGGCATCTCCCTGTTCCACAGCGACTGTCCCCGGGAGTAAGACGTTGGCTGCACCCGTCCAGTGGTAACATGCGTCTTATGGAGTGGCCAACCTCCGGGGAGCACCTGGAGACCTCCCGCTGTTACAGTTGATCTCCGGACGACCCAGATCAGTTCCCCTGGAGAAAATGGCTGCTTTGACGGGCGGACCCTAGGGGGTTATACCCAGCTGAGTTCCCTCCTCTCCCCACGCCCGGCCCTCCGCAGGCGCCACTCAAGAAACCTCCAGGTATCTCCCAACCAGTGTTCCCTCTAAGCTGAGTTAGTGTGAGCTAGCTCACAGTTTTTTAGCCTCCGGCTCATACATTTTTGTCTTAGCTCAGGAAGGAGGGCTCCAGAGCAAACTAATTGACGCAGTAGCCAAATTGCTCGCTCACAACTTTAATGCCCAGTAGCTCACAAAGTAGAACTTTTGCTCACAAGACTCCACAGCTTAGAGGGAACATTGCTCCCAACCCAGAGCTGGCAAGCCCAGCTCCGCCCCGGAGCGTACCTTAAACTGGTTCCGTAACCTCCTCTTTCCAAACTCGTTCGCTTCAAATATGCGGTGGTTCGGTGTAGTGGTTAAGTGTGCGGACCCTAATCTGGGAGAACCAGGTTTGATTCCCCACTCCTCCATGTGCAGCTGCTGGGGTGACCTTGGGTCAGTCACAAGCTCTCTCAGGGCTGTTCTCTCAAGAGCAGTCCTCGAAAGAGCTCTCTCAGCCCCACCTACCTCACAGGGTGTCTGTTGTGGGGAGGGGAAGGGAAAGGAGATTGTAAGCCGCTCTGAGACTCCTCTGGGTAGTGAAAGGCGGGATATAAATCCAATCTCCTCCTCCTCCTCCCCTTCTTCTTCTTCTTCTTCTTCTTCTTCTTCTTCTTCTTCTTCTTCTTCTTCTTCTTCTTCTTCTTCTTCTTCTTCTCATTCTCCCCCTCTTCCTCCTCCTCTTCCTCCTCCTCCTCTCCTCCTCTTTTTCTTCTCCTTCTCCTCCTCTTCCTCCTCCTCCTCTTCTTCTCCTTCTCCTCTTCTTCTTCCCCTCCTCCTCTTCTTCTCCTCCTCCTCCTCTCCTCCTCTTCTTTTTCTTCTTCTCCTCCTCCTCCTCCTTCTCCTCCTCTTCTTCTTCTCCTCCTCTCCTCCTCTTCTTCTTTCCTTCTCCTCTCCTCCTCTTCTTTTTCGTCTTCTGCTTCTCCTCCTCTTCCTCCTCCTCTCCTCCTCCTCCTCTTCTTTTTCTCCTCCTCCTCTTCCTCTTCTTCTTCTTCTTCTTCTCCTCCTCCTTCTCCTTCTCAAATTGAAGTCAGAAATCCAAATCTAGGGATACAGCTGGTTAATGTCCCTGGCTCTGGATCGAGGGTTACCAACTCTGGGTTGGGAAATTCCTGCGAGTTTTGGAGGTGGAGCCTGGGATGGGCAAAGTTTGGGGAGGGGAGGGACCCCAGCTGGCTGCACCACCATAGACACACCCCCCCCCAAAGCAGCCATTTTCTCCAGGGGAGCGGCTCTCTGTAGTCTAGGGATGCCAGCCTCCAGGAGGGACCTGTGATACTGGAATCGCAGCTTATCTACAGACTACTGTAGTCTGGTGATCAGTTGTTACCCTGGAGTTCTCCAGGCCACGAATGGGATTTAGCAACCCCATCTGGGTCCCTGCAATATTTGTAGGGCTGGTGAACCAACAGAGCAGCACTTCCCCCCCCCCCAGTATTCCGCAGGCAATGCCTTGCAGGCACAAATGCTCTGGTGCACATAGAGAGCTCCCCTGCTCACACCGACAGAGGGTCTAGAGCAAAGTTTGAGTCCGGTGGCACCTTCAAGACCAATAAAGGCTTGTTCAAGGTATGAGCTTTCGTGTGCATGCCACACTTCCTCAGATACATCGAAACAGATGCAACAGTTCATATATATCAGCAGATGCCTCTACGTAGGGTGAGCAGCAAATTAACTTGATGATGTTTTTATTGGGTGTTGTAAATAAGAAGTGGGAGACTGACCAGTTATGAAGGTGCACAGAGAGTTTATATAGTTATAAAGGTGGATATATACAGAGATATTTACAGGCTATTGAACAGCATGTCGTGCCTTAGTCTATGAGAACTGAGTCCCCTCCAGCTTACTAAGCTGATAGCTATTATGCTAAACCCCAGCCAATCTCTAACAAGGTGATGTAATCACCAGCTCTAACAAGCCCTGAAAGAGCAACAACTGCTAGAAAACACCTGGCTGTAATTACATGATTACTAGCATGACAGCTAGGTCTGACAAACAGATCAAACTGATCTATAGTAACTGCTTGCTACCTCTATCACTCTGACATATATCTCAATAGTTTTGTCATATGCACAGACCAAACAGGAATGCACAGACCAAACGAGCTAAATTTATATGGTGACCATTTGTTTGGATTTAATTGGGGGGAGGGGAACAGTGAAGCAATAAATATGTCAAAATAGGAGACAGATGTGTAAAAGAGCCAGTTTGGTGTAGTGGTTAGGAGCGTGGACTTTAATCCGGGGGAGCCGGGTTTTGATTCCCCACTCCTCCACATGCAGCTGCTGGGGTGACCTTGGGTCAGCCACAAGTTCTCTCAGAGCTGTTCTCTCACGAGCAGTCCTCGAAAGTGCTCTCTCAGCCCCACACCAGGGTGTCTGCTGTGGGGAGCGGAAGGGAAAGGAGATTGTAAGCCACTCTGAGACTCCTTCTGGTAGTGAAGGGCGGGGTATAAATCCAATCTCTGTCTTCACCATTTGTTTGGATTTAATTGGGGGGGAACAGTGAAGCAATAAATATGTCAAAATAGGAGACAGATGAGTAAAAGTATCCTTCTTTATTGTTAAGAGGGTCTGTTTGTATCGGAGGGGTGTGTGCCCCCTGAATAAGGAAGCACGCAGGGTGCAGGAGCTTAGATGTAAGGGTGCCAATTTCCAGGTGGGCCCTGGAGATCTCCCGGAATTGCAGCCGGCCTCCAGAGGACAAAGATCAGTTCACCTGGAAGAAACAGCTGATTTGGAGGGTGGGCTCTATGGCATGGCATCCTTACTGAAGTCCCTCCCCAAACCCCACTCTGCCCCAAGGCTCCACCCCCAAATCTCCAGAGATTTCCAAACCCAGAGCTGACAATCCTACTTAGATGACTGTAGTGGATATGGTTGCCAACTCTGGGTTGGGAAATTCCTGGAGAATTGGGGGGGTAGAGCCTGGGGAGGGGAGGGTTTGGGAAGTCGAGAGACATCAGTGGGGCACAATGCCACAGAGTCCTCCCTCCAAAGCAGCCATTTCCTCCAGACAGGGCTCTTTTTGGGCGGGAACGCACAGGAATGGAGTTCCAGCTGGCTCCCAAGTTGGCCACGCCCAGCAGGAACTCATTAGCATAATAGGCCACACCCAACAGCAGGAACTCATTAGGATTGGCTACATTAGGGGTGTCTGGCCTAACATGCAAAGGAGTCCCTGCTACAAAAAAAGGCCCTGGGTTTTGACAACAAACAAGGTAAACAGAATAAGAAGGGAAAGGTGGGTGTGGCTGGATGACCACACTTCTGGTAACATGGGGGTGTGGCCTAATATGCTAATGAGTGGTGCTGTCAGAGGTGTGGCCCGATATGCTAATGAGCTTCTGCTGTTGGGTGTGGCCTATTATGCTAATGAGTTCCTGCTGGGCTTTTTCTACAAAAGGAGCCCTGCTCCAGGAGAACTGATCTCTGTTGTCCAGAAATCGGTTATCGTTCCAGATCTCCAGGCCCCACCTGGAGGCTGGCAACCCCCACACTGGAGAACCCACAAAACTCTCCGGACAGAGCAGACCCTGGGATTGGGGTCGGGGGGGGGGGGTCCTGTCATTTCTCCACTTTTATTCTCTTGTCTGTAAAATGGGAATGCTTGCCGACCTACCTCACAGGGTTGTTGTGAGCGCCGGCACAATAAAGACTGCAAAGCACCTTGCCTGTGTCTCCCATGAGCTGGACCGCAACATGATGAACTGCAGGCTGAACGCTGAACGGAGGTAAGAGGGGGCCACCCAAGAAAGCCCCCGCAGTTCATGCATTCCTCTCAGGAAGATGGATCCACACAGCACTCCCATCTTAGAGGACGACAGAGAATTCCCTCTCTCTGGGGGCTGCATCCTGCCCCCCAAGAGCACGCGGAGGAGGCATCTCGTTGTGCAGTGTTTTGCTTCTTTTCTTTTCCCCCCACTTTTCCCTTCCAAGGAACTCAAGGTGACGTACCTGGTTCTCCCCTCTTCCATTCCGTCTTCACAACAACCCTGCAAGACAAGGTTGAGAGGGGATGACTGGGCCAAGTGAGAATGTAGTGATAGCTGCAGGGACAGACAGGTTTAAAAAGTCATTCACCAGATTCACACAGGTCTATCAGGGGCTAGTGACCATGGTGACTAAAAGGAGCCTCCACATTCAGGGGCAGTCAACCTTTGAATGCCAGTGCCAGAAGGCAACATCAGGGGAAGGCCTCGACCTCTCTGCCCTGTTGTTGGCCCTCCAGAGGAACTGGTTGCCCACTGTGTAAGACAGGATGCTGGACTCGAGGGACCCTTGGTCTGATCCAGCAGGGCTCTTCTTATGTTCTTATCAGGAAGGCCTCGGTCTCTCTGCCCTGTTGTTGGCCCTCCAGAGGAACTGGCTGGCCACTGTGTGAGACAGGAAGCTGGACTCGATGGACCACAGGTCTGATCCAGCTGGGCTCTTCTGATGTTCTTTTAATTATTTATTTATTTATTTAATTAATTACATTTATATCCCACCCTCTCCGCACGCGGGCTCAGGGCAGCTTACAATACACAGGCGTAAAACAACACCATAGTTACGCAATAAAAGTACGGTTAAAACATTTTTAAAACAGTTAAATACAATGGGCAATTCCCAAGGCTCCAGCGCGACTAACACACTCGCTCCGTATTGCACATCCCATTAAATCAAAAAGCGGGGGGGAATGCTATGGCCCCGATGTTCAATGGCCAATCAACCTAGCCCAGCGGTCCTGCTTTGCAGGCCCCAATGTGGTAGTGGTGGCGGCGGCTCCTATTCAAAAGCCTGGCGGAAGAGCTCCGTCTTACAGGCCCTGTGGAACTGTAACAGGTCCCGCAGGGCCCTGATCTCCTCCGGGAGCTCATTCCACCAGATAGGAGCCGCCACCGAAAAGGACCTGGCCCTTGTGGCAGCAAGCCTGGCCTCTTTAGGGCCCGGGGTCAAGAGACGGTGTTGTGACCCCGACCGAAGCTTCATGGCTAACTGGGGATTTGAACGTGGGTCTCCACAGTCCTGGCCGCCCCTTTAACCGTTGCACAACTACCGGTCGAGCAGTACAAATTGCCAGCCTCCAGGTGGGACCTGGCGAATTACAGCTTATGTCTAGACTTCCAAGGTCATTTCCCGTGGAGAAAATGGCCGCTTTGGGGAGTGGTCTCTATGGCATTGTGCCCCGCTGAGGTCCCTCCCCTCCCCAAACCCCTCCCTCGTTCTCCCCCGGCTCCACCCCCAAAATCTCCAGGAATTTTCCTACCCAGAGCTGGCAACCTAGACGGTACAAAAGGGAGATTAGGCCAGTCTGTCTGTCCTGATCTTTTCCACCTGGTCGTCGTCAGCAGTGTTCCCTCTAAGCTGAGTTAGGGTGAGCTAGCTCACAGTTTTTTAGCCTCTGGCTCACACATTATTTTTGCCTTTGCTCAGGAAGGAGGGCTCCAGAGCAAACTAATTGATGCAGCAGCCCAATCGCTCACTCACAACTTTAATGCCGGTAGCTCACAAAGAAGAAGAAGAAGAAGAGGAGATTGGATTTATACCCCGCCCTTCACTTGGAGTCTCAGAGCGGCTTACAAACTCCTCTCCCTTCCCCTCCCCACAACAGACACCCTGTGAGGTAAAAGAAGAAGAAGATATTGGATTTATACCCCGCCCTTCACTACCCAAAGGTGTCTCAGAGCGGCTCACAAACTCCTTTCCCTTCCCTTCCCCTCCCCACAACAGACACCCTGTGAGGTAAAAGAAGAAGAAGAAGAGATTGGATTTATACCCCGCCCTTCACTACTCAAAGGAGTCTCAGAGCGGCTTACAAACTCCTTTCCCTTCCCCTCCTCACAATAGACACCCTGTGGGGTAAAAGAAGAAGAAGAGATTGGATTTATATCCCGCCCTTCACTACCCAAAGGTGTCTCAGAGCAGCTTACAAACTCCTTTCCCTTCCCCTCCCCACAACAGACACCCTGTGAGGTGGGTGGGGCTGAGAGAGCTCTGACAGAAACTGCTCTTTTTCAAGGACAGCTCTTGTCAGACTATGGCTTGCCCAAGGTCATCCAGCAGCTGCAAGTAGAGGAATGGGGAATCAAACCCGGTTCTCCCAGATTAGAGTCCGCGCACTTAACCACTACACCAAACTGGCTCTCAGTAGAATTTTTGCTCACAAGACTCCACTGCTTAGAGGGAGCATCGGTCATCAGTACTCTCAAAAAGAAAAGCAATAAAAATGTTTAAAAGAAAAAGAAAGAAATGGTGGGAGGGCTTTGGAAATATGAGTGTGGAACCTTTTCAGACCCTAAACGGTCCCAAGGGAGACAACAAAGCATGATCTTCACTTCTTTATTTAAAACAATTATAGCCTTCATAACGATGCACAGTTTTGTTTTGTTTTCATAGGTAAAGGTAAAGGCTCCCTTGCTCGAAAGCCAGTCGAATCCGACTCTAGGGTTGCAGTGCTCATCTCCGTTTCAAAGCCGAAGAGCCAGCGCTGTCCGAAGACGTTTCCGTGGTCATGTGGCCGGCATGACTAAACACCAAGGCGCGCAGAAAGTTTGTTTTTATATTTTATCGCAAAAAGCACATGATAAAACTAGCATCAAATACATTTACATAAATGAATAAGATTATACGTTACACAATAACAGAGAAACCAGTTATCCAATATCAGGGGTCATTTCGTAGAAAAAGAGGTGCAGGAGCGCATTAGCATAACTCATTAGCATAACTTATTTGCATATGCCACACCCCCTGACATTACCGGAAGTGTGCCAGAAGGCAACACCCACCGCTCAGGCTCCACTGGACTAGCTATCGGGGGGGGGGATGTGCAGATCTGCCCTCACAGAGGAGGGAGAGCTTGTACCTGAAGGTGGGCCAGGGGGGGCTCTGCAATTTACCTGGCTGCTTCTTGCTCCTCATGGCCCGACTGAGGGCTGCTGGGAGCAGGGGGTGGGGTTTGTTGCATGTGCCCGTCCCCTGGGCTCCTTACTGCCGGAGCTCTGCTCCTGTGCGCTCCCACAGGAAGTGACCCCTGGGTCCAATATTACTTAAGAACCCGACAAGAAAGAAAATTTCAACTGGAAGTTTGATACTAACGAAGGAAAGTATTTACTGGTTTAACCACCATTTCCAATTCTCAGTATCACAGGATTCCAAATTCTCATCACCCTCTCTGAATCTTGCAGTTTTTGCAATAAAAGTTAACTTTAATAATGTATACATTTCTTAAATTTTATTTAGCTAATCTTCATTTCTCTCAACTACCACTTCAAGAATTTGAGACGTCGCCTGGAAGTGACATCATCACGCCGGGCCTGTCGCCGGGTGACACTCTAGCAATCACCCTGAAAACTCTATGGTACCATAGAGTTTTCCAGGGTGATTGCTAGAGCATCGCCCAGTGACGGGCCTGGTGTGATGATGTCACTTCCGGGCGACGGCACTTCATGGGTGGGGTTCCCCTCGCCGGCCGGATCCTGGACCGGTGGATTGGGGGCCCTTTAAGCGGGGGAACCCCCTACTTGCAATATTTTGTTTATTTAACAGTGTCTGGTAACTGACACCTCTTGCTCTGAATTATTGCATCCAAATGTCTGCGCTGTTGCAATCCTGAGTATGCTGTTCAGGTGTGTGTATCTGTAAGCTGCAAACCTACAATGACGCAGCAGCAGCAGCAGAACTGGAAGAAGAAGCAGAAGACGGCCAGTTCCACTGCGGAGCCTGATAGAAGCCCGCCAGGGGCCTGATCCGGCCCCCGGGCCTAATGTTTGACATCCCTGCTCTATGGCATTATACCCTACAGAGGTCTCTCCCCACCCCAAACCCCGCCCTCCCCAGGCTCTACTCCCAAATCTCCAGGAATTTACTAACCTGGAGTTGGCAACAGTGTTCCCTCTAAGCTGAGTTAGTGTGAGCCAGCTCAGTTTTTTAGCCTCCAGCTCACAGATTTTTGTCTTAGCTCAGGGAGGAGGGCTCCAGAGCAAACTAATATATACAGTAGCCAAATTGCTTGCTCACAACTTTTAATGCCAGTAGCTCACAAGGTAGAATTTCTGCTCACAAGACTCCACAGCTTAGAGGGAACATTGGTTGGCAACCTAAAATTCTGTGTAGAATGGGCTCTTTTTGTACCAGGTACTCCTTTGCATATTAAGCGACACACCCCTAATGTAGCCAATCCACCCCTAATGTAGCCAATCCTGTGAGCTCTTGGAGGATTGGCTACATTAGGGGTGTGTGGCCTAATATGCAAAGGAGTTCCTGCTACAAAAAGAATCTATGAAGTTTCCCCCCCACACACACACACACAGCTACAGCCCTTCCAAGGAGACTGCTGCAGAATCAACACTTCTGATATTTTTAAAGAAAATTATATTGTTTCCTTCTTCCAAGTCTCATTCTTGTTATGTATTTCACGTTTTGCCGATGTGGAGTCACGGTGATGAATCATGTCGCTTTTCCTCAGTCATGGATCTCTTCTTTACTCAATAACAATACATGAAATTATTAGGATGGGGGGGGGGGATGCACGACAACCGTTTCCCCTCCCAAATAACAACCTTTTACCTGTATGTCCTTTCCTAAATCTGTGGTCTGGAGACTGACCTTGGGTCAGTCACAAGTTCCCTCAACTGTTCTCTCAAGACCAGTCCTCAAAAGAGCTCTCTCAGCCTCGCCTACCTCACAGGTGTGTCTGTTGTGGGGAGGGGAAGGGAAAGGAGATTGTAAGCCACTCTGAGACTCCGAGTGAAGGGCGGGGTATAAATCCAATCACTTCTTCCTCTTCCCTTTTTCTGGAACCACAGCTCTTGAATTTACCCATGCATAAGTCAAACAATGTAAACATGGCTGTTCTGGTTCTCCAAGAATTCAAGAGCTGTGGTTCCAGAAAAATTTATGCCTGAAGAAGATTTGTTCGAAACACGCAGGTTACGCCCGGGAGGCGTGTTGCTAGGCCTGCTTGCTAGCTGAATCACCTCATGGGAAAATACATCTACTAGGCTTGCTTGCTAAGCTGAATCATCACAGTGAGAAATACAAGCTGCCTGCTAGCTTTACCTGATGGATCATCACTTGGGAAATGTACAATAGGTTGCTGCATTGTTCGGTGCAAATAACTGTACATTGGTATTTATCCTCCATCAGGAAGAAGACAGTTGGAGTCTTCGTGTTATATAACTTAGTTTGAAAGTGTTTGAAATGTGATGTGGTCGTTTGAAAGTGTTTACAATACACTAGAGTTGATGCTGTGTATAAAAAGCAAATATATTTAGCTATAAGTACATGTGAATATTGTGTTTATTATTTCAACACGGTGTTTTCTGTGTTTACCTGCCTGGAGGTTGGCAAACCCCATAATTGGTGGGCGCACGGGCGGGCGGGCACCAGAAGGTAGCCTCGCCTAGGGCGCGAAAAAGCCTGGAGCCAGCCCTCACACCCTGTGAGGGAGGCGGGGCTGAGGGAGCTCTCTCGAGGACTGCCCATGAGAGAACAGCTCTGAGAGAACTTGTGACTGACCCAAGGCCGCACCAGCAGCCGCATGTGGAGAAGTGGGGAATCAAACCCGGTTCTCCCAGATTAGAGTCCGCGCTCCTAACCATGACACCTAACTGGCTCTCAAAGCCACTTCTCTGAACGTGCCCCAGTAGGTGTTGTCAGAGGTCACCTTGACTTCCAGGCACAGAAACAAGATTTTCCACATAAATCATGAGATTCTTTTAAGCATAAAAGGCACTATTGTTAGGCACTTACCACAGATTTCTTAAGGCCGCTCTTCATCAGATGAC
This sequence comes from Gekko japonicus, assembly GCF_001447785.1. Classification (NCBI taxonomy): domain Eukaryota; kingdom Metazoa; phylum Chordata; class Lepidosauria; order Squamata; family Gekkonidae; genus Gekko; species Gekko japonicus. Next base: position 104,987 of record NW_015173247.1, on the reverse strand, counting down.
AACCGTAGCCATCACAGTGACTGCAAAAACAACTTTTAAGACATAAAACAATTTAAATATATACCAGATTATATACAAGTGGCCGGAGCATTGGACTTTATTATTATGCCTATATTCTACATACTTAAGTGCTGGCTTCTTGTAGGACTGAGTGGGAGAAGTAAAGGCAGAAAGCGCTCGGGCTAAATTTTGCCTCTTCGCCTCTGGGCCTATAATTCTAAACCATGAACACACAATGGGGATATCCAGGTACATGTGCCCCGTTATTTAACCCCCCCAACCCCCGCCCCCATCAAACACTGCATGTTCTCCACAGTTTACAATGGAGCTGCCCACATTAAGAGCAGGAAAAGAACTAAAGGGTCTCAAAGGGCGATTCTGCAGCTAGCCTTCGTGCAACATTTTCTCAACGGGGAGGAAAAGGTGCAGCTCAAAACCGCCTCCAAATACCTCAGGGCAACACCGTACTGACTGCGAAGTCACCCCCGAACGGCCATAAAACGGCCCTAGATCTATGCAGAAGGTTCCATAAAACCCGACGATCAAAGGAAGCGAAAACGACATGCAGTGTGGAGGCTACCATAAAACGTGATGATCAAAGGAAGCAAAAGCGGCTTGCAGTGTCGAGGCTACCATAAAATGTGATGATCAAAGGAAGCAAAAGCGGCATGCAGTGTGGAGGCTACCATAAAACCCGACGATCAAAGGAAGTGAAAGCGGCATGCAGTGTGGAGGCTACCATAAAACCTGACGTTCAAAGGAAGCGGAAGCAGCATGCAGGATGGAGGCTACCATAAAACCCGGTTATCAAAGGAAGTGAAAGCGGCATGCAGTGTGGCGGCTACCATAAAACCCGACGATCAAGGAAGCGAAAGCGGCATGCAGTGTGGCGGCTACCATAAAACCCGACGATCAAGGAAGCGAAAGCGGCATGCAGTGTGGCGGCTACCATAAAACCCGACGATCAAGGAAGCGAAAGCGGCATGCAGTGTGGCGGCTACCATAAAACCCGACGATCAAAGGAAGTGAAAGCGGCATGCAGCGTGGAGGCTACCATAAAACGTGACAACCAAGGGAAGTGAAAGCAGCATGCAGTGTGGAGGCTAACATAAAACCTGGTGATCAAAGGAAGTGAATGTGACATGCAGTGTGGCGGCTACCATAAAACCCGACGATCAAGGAAGCGAAAGCGGCATGCAGTGTGGAGAATACAGGAGGACTTGATTCTCCTATCCCCACTTGGTTTTGACCTCTGGGGGAAAAAAACATTAGGAAAAAGAAGAGGAGGAGGAGGATTTATGCCCCGCCCTTCACCAATACTGTTGTGGTAGCTACCACTGTAACAGTTATTTGTACAGCCAATCAAAAGCCTCGCTGGGCAGGAGTCCCCACCTGACTCCACCCACTTTCTAAAAAGATTTGGAGGGGGGCCAGGAAGAAGAAGAAATTGGATTTATACCCCGCCCTTCACTCGGAGTCTCAGAGAGGCTCACAATCTCCTTTCCCTTCCCCTCCCCACAACAGACACCCTGTGAGGTGGGGGGGGGGGCTGAGAGAGCTCTTCTGAGAACTGCTCTTGAGAGAACAGCTCTGAGAGAACTTGTAACTGACCCAAGGTCACACCAGCAGCTGCATGTGGAGGAGTGGGGACTCAAACCTGGTTCTCCCAGATTAGAGAACCATTACACCAAGCTAGTTCTCTTGCCCCCAACTACATCGTGTGTACCTGCAAAATTGGAGACATGTGAGTGTCCTCCGATAGATATGCCTAAAGAGAGAAAGAAACATCAGCCATGTTTGTAGCAAGTGCCCAAATGCTGGGCAAAACATCAGACACCAGGGATGAAACGTCTGCTTGAAATATGGCACATCTGGAACCAGGTGGATGGGTTAGGAGTCGGACCATGTGGTTTGTGTGGACAAGCACTATCAGACAGCCTCTTTATTCAACCGACATTGCTAAAGAGTTGCCGTATAGTAGACCAGACCAACTGGCCCTCTAGTCCAACACTATCTACAATGAGTTTCAGCAACTCTCTAGGCGAGGTCGCCCACCACTCTGTTGCCCAAGACGTTGAGGGGGAAGGCCTGTGGATCAGTCCAGTGGTCCATCTATTCCAGCATCCTTTCTCACACAGTGGCCAACCAGTTCCTCTGGAGAGCCAACAATGGGGCACGGAGGAGGAGGAGGAGGAGGAGAAGAAGACGAAGAAGAAGAAGAGGAGGAGGAGATTTATACCCCGCCCTTCACTACACAAAGGAGTCTCAGAGCAGTTTACAAACTCCTTTCCCTTCCCCTCCCCACAACAGACACCCTGTAAGATAGGTGGGGCTGAGAGAGCTCTGACAGAAATGGCTCTTTTTTCAAGAACAGCTCTGACAGAACTATGGCTTGCCCAAGGTCATCCAGCAGGTGCGAGTGGAGGAGTGGGGAATCAAACCCAGTCCTCCCAGATTAGAGTCTGCACACTTCACCACTACACCAAACTGGCTCTCTTATCATGAGGGGAAGGCCTCGGCCTCTAACTGAAAACTGACATATCCTACACTTTATAAAGTTAACCAGTAATACAGAACTGATCAGAAAACTTCCACAAACCATTTATACCCAGCCCTTCACTACCCAAAGGTGTCTCAAAGCAGCTTACAAACTCTCCTCCCCACCCCACAACAGACACCCTGTGAGGTAGGTGGGGCTGAGAGAGCTCTGACAGAAACGGCTCTTTTTTCAAGAACAGCTCTTGTCAGAACTACGCCTTGTCCAAGGTCATCCAGCCAGGTGCAAGTGGAGGCGTGTGGGAATCAAACCCGGTTCTCTCAGATTAGAGTCCGCGCACTTAACCACAATACCAAACTAAACTCTGGCTCACTGTAATCCTCCTTTTACCTATTTCAGGGGTGATGTCCTCGTCTATGGGCAGGGTGTCATTTGTACACCGTAGATGTATCGTGCTCCAAACAGTTTTTCCGTTGGAACTCTGACAGGTGCTCTTTTCAGAGATAGGACTCCTGGCTTGGTATCCATCCATGCACCGGTACTGCAGTTCCTGCCCCACTGCGTAGGTCGTCGACACAGCCTTGACATGCTTGGGGGATTTGAGGACCCTACAGAAACCTACTGGGGAACATGGCGAAAGGGGGAAATATGTGACTTCAATGGGTTTAGGATGGTGTAACTCTGCTGAGAATGGAGCTGCGGTGGCTCAAGTGGTTAAGATGCTGAACTGCAGGCTGTGGAAGGTCGGTAGTTCAGCTGTTCGAGACCCGAGTGTGCCGCATGACGGAGTGAGCTTCCGTCTCTAGTTCCAGCTCCTGCCAACCTAGCAGTTCGAAAGCAAGAGATTGCAAGTAGATAAATAGGGACCACTTCAGGGGGAAGGTCACAGCGTTCCGTGCGCCTCGGTGTTTATAGTCATGCCGGCCACATGACCACGGAAACGTCTTCGAACAGCACTGGCTCTTCAGCTTTCAAACGGAGATGAGCACTACAACCCTAGAGTCCGATTCGACTGGCTTTCAAGCAAGGGAACATATACCTTTACCTTTAACTCTGCTGAGAACAGCATTAAGAGTCAAATGACCTGCTCCAAGGCTTTCTTCCTGTCAGCTTTCTTCAGTGACCAATTTTCACACCCATTAATACTTGAAACCAATGCTTCCTCTAAACTGTGGAGTCCTGTTCGCAGAAATTCTACTTTGTGACCTCCCGGCATTAAAGCTGTGAGCGAGTGATTTGGCTGCTGCATAAATTAGTTTGCTCTGGAGCCATCCTTCCTGAGCGAAGACAAAAATGTGTGAGCTGGAGGCTAAAAGACTGTGAGCTGGCTCACACTGACTCAGCTTAGAGAGAACACTGCTTGAAAGAGGGGAACCTCCACATTCAGAGGCACTAATCCTCTGAATCCCTGAGCCAGGAAGCAACATCAGGGGAAGGCCTCAGCTTCTATGCGCTGTTGGCAGAGCCACTGCTTGGCATGCGGGAGGTCCCAGGTGCAACACCCAAAATTTTAGGTGGTGGCGTCTATCTCCTTCGTTACACAGAGGGCGATTAAAATGGGATTCCAAAGGGGATTAGATAGATTCATGGGGGATCAGTCTATCAAATAGCTACTAGCCATGGCGACTGAGGGGAACCTCCACATTCAGAGGCACTAATCCTCTGAATCCCTGAGCCAGGAAGCAACATCAGGGGAAGGCCTCAGCTTCTATGCGCTGTTACTGGCCGTCCAGAGGAACTGGTTGGCCATTGTGTGAGACAGGATGGACCACTGATCTGATCCAGCAGGGCTCTTATGTTCTTAAGAAAAGTAGACAATACATGAAGCAAAAAATAAACGTCAGAGAGAGAAAAGTGTGTGCTTGCAGTGCCTCCCTGTGGTAATACTTTGAAGAATCTCCAAATGTATAATAGGATGTCTGCAGGGATCGCTACGGCACTAGTTGGAATACCTGGTCCCACAAAACATGTCAAGAAGAAGAAGAAGAGATTGGATTTATACCCCACCCTTCACTTGGAGTCTCAGAGCGGCTTACAAACTCCTTCCCCTTCCCCTCCCCACAACAGACACCCTGTGAGGTGGGTGGGGCTGAGAGAGCTCTGACACAAACTGCTCTTTTTCAAGGACAGCTGTGCCAGAGCTTGTGACTGACCCAAGGTCACATCAGCAGCTGCAAGTGGAGGAGTGGGGAATCAAACCCAGTTCTCCCAGATTAGAGTCCACGCACTTAACCACTACACCAAACTGGTCAACATTCTTCCATCGTTAGCGCAGCAAAGGCAAACGATGGGGACACGGTTTCACCTTTCATAAAAGGCTGGGCTGTGGTTAGGGGGCCGTCCGTCCTCCCACTCTCCTCCCCAACTCGTGTCACAGGCTGTGTTGAAGGACGAAGAGACAGGCTCGGATCCACTGTATAGAAAAAAAAGAAGCAGCGGCATTTCCGTAAGGAAGGTGGGTATCCTGGCCGGATTAAGGGCAGGGTAGGGCTCTCTGTAGTGACAGACTTCACGTTCCTGGGATCCCAGATCACCGCAGACTGTGACAGCAGCCATGAAATTAAAAGATGCCTGCTCCTTGGGAGGAAAGCGATTGTGAACCTAAACAGCATGATAAAAAGTAGAGACATCACCCTGCCAACAAAAGTCCGCATGGTCAAAGCAATGGTATTCCCAGTAGTCATGTATGGCTGCGAGAGTTGGACTATAAGGAAGGCCGAGCGCCGAAGAATAGATTCTTTTGAACTATGGTGCTGGAGAAGACTCTTGAGAGTCCCTTGGACTGCAAGGAGATCGAATCAGTCAATCCTAAAAGAAATCAACCCCGACTGTTCCCTGGAAGGCCAGATAATGAAACTGAAGCTCAACTACTTTGGCCACCCAATGAGAAGGGAGCCCTCACTGGAGAAGAAGGCCCTGATGCTGGGAAAGACTGAAGGTCAAAGAAGACGGGGACGGCAAAGGATGAGATGGTTAGACAGTCTCATTGATGCAACGAACATGAAATCGAGCCAACTTCAGAGGTCGGCGGAAGACAGGAGGGCCTGGCGGGAGCTGGTCCATGGGGTTGCGAAGAGTCGGACTCGACTGTGCGACTGAACAACAACAACAAAGGGCTCTCCGTGGCATCATTTCGGGTAAGGAGGGGTTGTGGGAAGCAAAGGGCACCAGGGGATAGGATTGCTAGTCTTGGATTGGGAAATACCTGGAGATTTTGGAGCTTGGGGAGGCAGGGTGCAGGAGGAAGAGGGGGGGTTAATGCCACAGAGTCCACCCTCCACAGCAGCCATTTTCTCCAGGGGAATTGATCTTGGTCATCTGGAAACAGGCCCATAGCCAGGTTTTTGTGGCTTGTGGGGCAATTCCCCCCCCCCGGTGGGGCTGAAGTCCGCAGTGCAGAAAGAAAAGCCATTGAGCCCATAGACAGCTGTTACCAGGATAGATCTCTACATTGCCAGCTGTCAGCCACTTTAGATGACAGATCTCAACTGCTGCAATTTATTAATCAATTCTGCCAGCCTAAGAAACTATTCTGAGAACAAGCCGGAAGGCGGGGGTGACGACTTCTATAGTCAAGAAAGCCAACACTTGGGCAGAAAAATGCTCTCAAAGGAGACCAGTTTCTTGACACAGAGTTAGAAGGGATCCTAGAGGTCACCTACTCCAACCCCCTTGCTCAGTAGGGGAATTAGTCAACTGCAGCACCCCACTCTGCTTAAAGGAGCACACGCCTTAAAAACATTTTTTGTAAATAATCGAAAAAAGCATTTGCAGGAGAAATTCTTCTTTTTTATGATTTTTAATTAAGAAAAGACATAATGGGACAACAATGAAAAAACAAACAAACAAAACAAACAAAACCACATTGCAAGACAAATGTAATACAGACATGAAACTTCGAGAATAAACATAACCCATTGTAAGTACTACCAGCTTAACTTTGCTCTAAAAGCCTACCCTCTTAGAGATTGACCATTGCACTAAAACTCAAAAAGTAAAGCAATGATGATTGATCCTGAAAGACTTAACTGAACACTGCCAATATATGTATTGAGAAATTCTTGTGGGGCTGTTCCTTTGAAAAAGGGGGCGGAGCCCCCAAACCCCCCACTGTAATCACGGGCCTGATTGTACCTTTGAATCCTTTACAAGCTTCCTTCACAACACCCCCCTACCTTTTGACTGGGATACAAAGACTCAGAGATCTTTGTTCCTACTCGTATCTGATGAAGGGAGCTTTGACCCTTGAAAGCTTATACCCTGAAACTCTTGTTGGAGTTTAAGGTGCTACAGGACTCGAACCCAACTCTTCTCCTCCAGAGCAACAGGGCTACCCTCTGAAACTAGCGACAGTCGGGGAGAGGAAGGCAACCACAACGGGGGGGCTTCTTCTTTGGCACCCACTTTAACAAACCCGCCTGTAGACTCCAAAGGGGCACCGAAATGCATGTTGAATCTCAGTTCCTCACCTACGCATGTCACGGAGCTCCACCGCCCGAAACCGTCCCGGTCGGGGTTGCATTTAATGGTCCAGCCCTGCCCGCTCGGCCTCTTGTACCCTTGATCGCATTTGTACTTCACCTGGGTGCCAACCTGATACGACTCCGCAAAGAATTCGGCAAAGTCAACGGCCAGAGGAGAGGGGCATCTGTCTGCAAAGGAAGAGGAAGGCGTGCAAGTGGGAACACAACACAGGGTGTCCGAACCGGAACCGGAACCCAGCACACACTGTCGATGCACGCGGGGCATCTGCGTAGAAAAGGTGCATGCTGGCCAGCAGGGCGGCTGACATCAAGACCAACACAATAGCAATCCATTAAGTAGCATTAAAAATGACTAAAAACAAATGAGGAGGACCAAGAATTTATCGAAGAATGGATTGATTCTAAAGAGTATATAGAGACGAATTGGGACGTAAAAAATAATTTACTTTGCTTTGATAGTTATTAAGAACAGAATGTAATGGATTGATAAGATGGATATAATGTTATAATGTTACCTGAAAAATGGATAATGATGGGGTTATAAATGATAGTAATCTAAGAATTGATATGTAGGAGGGGGTGGGAGCATTCCGGGAGGCCAAGTGAGGGGGGGGGGGGTAAGTGGAATGAGAAAAGGATATATGTGGAAAGAAGTTGTATTGTTGAATATGTGGATATATCCGAATAATAAAAGTTGTTATAAAAAAAAAGACTAAAAACAATATATTAATCAAGTTGTGCATTACACTGTCCAAGATGGCAATCTTAGGATGCATTAAGGGAAGCATTGTGTCCAGATCACGGGCGGTGGTACACTCTATTCTGCTATGGTCAGGCCTCACCTGGAGTCCTGTGTCCAGTTTTGGGCACCACATTTTAGGAAGGATGCTGACAAGCTCGAGCGTGTCCAGAAGAGGGCAACTAGGGTGGTGAGAGGGTTGGAATCCAAGTCTTAAGAAGAAAGGCTGAAAGAGTTGGGCATGTTTAGCCTGGGAAAGAGAAGGCTTAGAGGGGACATGATTGCAGTCTTCCAATATCTGAAGGGCTGTCATGTAGAAGATGGAGCAGATCTATTCTCTCTTGCTCCGGACTGCAAGACTAGATCTAATGGGTGGAAATTACAAGGGAGTCGTTACTGGCTAAATATCAGGAGAAACTTCCTAATTGTAAGAGTGGTTGAGCAGTGGCACAGTCTGCCTCGGGATACAATCTTTTAGAATACATGCCACACCAATAACAAGGGACAATACAATAATCTTAGTGCTATCTTACTTACATAATGGTGCAAAAGCTCTCTGTTTCATAAGTGCTAGACAACAAGTCTTAAGAAATCTGTAATATAGTAATGTTCCCTTTGCTATGAAAACATACAAGGTATTTCAAATTACAAAGTATTTAAAAATAATCAACCCAGTAGTAACTTACACTAAATTCAGATAGGCCGCGGATTTCAGTTAACATTCAGGCTCAAAATATGCCGCTATGTTTCTAATCGATCCCGGGCGTCTCTCTCTCGTGATTGCTACCAGAGTGCAAATTGTATTTTTGTACACTACAGAATATCTCCTGAAGAAGATCCATTTTTGAAACGTCGTTATATAATCCGGAGACGACATTGATTATGTACCTTGGTTCAAGGATTTTCTTATGATTTGTTTATCATGTTGTAGTGCTTCAGATTGTAATACAGAGATAGCATTCTTTATAAGTTTTAATGACTGTTTGATTTGTGGGTCAGACTCTCCAATGTTCCCTCTAAGCTGTGGAATCCTGTGAGCAAAAACTCTACTTTGTGAGCTACTGGCATTAAAGTTGTGAGCAAGCGATTTGGCTACTCCATCAATGAGTTTGCTCTGGAGACGTCCTTCCTGAGCTAAGACAAAAATCTGTGAGCCGGAGGCTAAAAACTGTGAGCTGGCTCACACTAACTCAGCTTAGAGGGAACACTGCTCACGACTGTTGTCTTTATACTTGTTTACTGATCGGGTCATGTTTGTCCAGATTTATCTTCAGGGTCTTGGCCAGAGGTCTTTCACATCCGCTACTGCCTGCTCCTTTTTAACTGGAGATGCCGGGGATTGAACCTGGGGCCTTCTGCATGCCAAGCAGATGCTCTGCCACTCAGCCACAGCATGGGCAGACCTATCCTATCAGCAACCATCACTCCATCTTGTGGCAGTGAGTTCCATAAGCTGACCATCTGTCAGCTGAACCAACCGCCGTCCAGCCTCATCATGCGGCTTCACATTCTAGTCTTACAAGAGGTAGAGTTTTTTAAAAGTCCCTTTCTCCATACTATTCCCAAATTTAAATATTTATACTGTATCGTAGAATCACAGTGTTGGAAGGGGCCACAAAGGCCATCTAGTCCACCCTCCCTGTTTCATGCAGGATTAGCCCAAAGCATCCCTGACAAGGGTTTGTCCAGTTGCTGCTTAAAGACTGCCAGTGAGGGGGAGCTCACCGCCAGTGTTCCCTCTAAGCTGAGTTAGTGTGAGCTAGCTCACAGTTTTTTTGGCCTCTGGCTCACACATTTTTGTCTTCACTCTCAGGAAGGAGGGCTCCAGAGTAACCTAATTTATGCAGTAGCCAAATCACTTGCTCACAGCTTTAATGCCAGGAGCTCACAAAGTAGAATTTTTGCTCATAAGACTCCATAGCTTAGAGGGAACATTGCTCACCACCTCCCGAGGCAGTTGATTCCACTGTGGCACAACCCTTAACGGTAAAAAAAGGTTTTCCTGAGATCCACAAACCTATTATTGTCAGCTGCCAACAGGAACAGCTCCCTGCCCTCCTCTAAGGGACAGCCCTTCAAATACTTCAAGAGAGCCATCCTGTCCCCTCCTCAACCTCCTCTTCTCCAGACTGAATATTCCCAAGTCTCTCAGCCTTTCCTCACAGGGCTCGGTCTCCAGGCCCCCGATCATCCTCGTCGCTCTCCTCCGCACCCGCTCCATTCTGTCCACATCCTTTTTTGAAGTGAGGCCTCCAGAACTGCACACAGGACTCCAGATGCGGCCTGACCAAAGCAGTGTATAGCGGGACTATGCCATCTTGCGATCTGGATGTTATGCCTCCATTGATACACCCCAAGATCGCATTTGCCTTTTTTGCCGCCGCATCACACTGGCTGCTCATATTTAACTTACAGTCCACCCGTACCCCAAGACCTTGCCCATACACACTGCTATGCCACACAAGCCATCTTTTTGTTCTAAACGAATGCTACCCAAATGCTTTTAGCCTTTCCTCATAGGAACGAGGCTCTAAATCAGGGCAGCTTTTCAGGTGCTGAGGGCTCACAGTTGAACTACAGCTTCTGGGCCTCACACGTGGACATACATGGAAGGTGCCTTCTGTTGAATCAGACCACTGGACCATCAAGCTGGGAAAAGTATCAGGAAGGCAACCAAGATGATGAGGGGGTTGGAGCACCTGTGAGGAAAGGCTGAAGATTCTGGGATTGTTCAGTTTAGAAGAGACGACTAAGGGGGGGGGGGGGGGGGGGGATACGATAGAGGTTTATAAAATGATGCATGGGTTGGAGAGAGTTGACCAAGAAAGCTGTTTCTCCCTCTCCCAAAAGACTAGAACTTGAGGGCATCCAATGAAGAAGAAGAAGGGAAGAGATTGGATTTATACCCCGCCCTTCACTACCCAAAGGAGTCTCAGAGCAGCTCACAAACTCCTTTCCCTTCCCCTCCCCACAACAGACACCCTGTGAGGTAGGTGGGGCTGTGAGAGCTCTTGACAGACACTGCTCTTTTTTTCAAGAACAGCTCTTATCAGAACTACGGCTTGCCCAAGGTCGTCCAGCCAGGTGCAAGTGGAGGAGTGGGGAATCAAACCCAGTTCTCCCAGATTAGAGTCCGCGCACTTAACCACTACACCAGACTGGGTCTCTGATGGGCAGTAGGCTCAGGATGGACAAAAGGAAATACTACTTTACACAGAAAGTGATTAAAGCGTGCAATTCACTGCCAGGGGATGTATTTTTATTTATTTATTGTTAACATTTTTACCCCGCCCTCCCCACGAGCGGGCTCAGGGCGGCTTACAAGAGGGCACCAGCCCATACATAAAAACAGGATAAAACAGTAAAACCATTAAATTAAAAAAAAAACGTAGTGATGGCCACAGGAACAAACAGCTTTCAAAGCGGATTAGTTAGATTCATAGGCTGAGGGAAACCTCCACATTCAGAGGCACTAATCCTCTGAATCTCTGAGCCAGGAAGCAACATCTATGCCCTGTTGGTGGCCCTCCAGAGGAACTGGTTGGCTGTGTGAGAGAGGAGGGAGGGGAAGGGAAGGGGAAGGGAAGGGAAGGGAAAGGAGATTGTTAGCCTCTCTGAGACTCTGAGTGAAGGGTGGGGTATAAATCCAATCTCCTCCTTCTCCTCCTCCTCTTCCCCTCCAAATCTTTTTAGAAAGTGGGTGGAGCCATGGTGACCATTTTGTAATTGTGCTCATCACCCTGTGTCAGAATTCCAAATGTGCCTGCAGGCTCAAAAATTTTGGGGACCTCTGCCTTAGGCCACCCCATGCTGAAGTGGCCACACAGAATAACCCCAAATCTACCCCTCCATAAATTGTACCGAGGTTCAAGTACACAGTATGTAACTTTGGGGAGGCGGAAGAGGTATGCTAAAGTCTCCTAGACCTCTGAAGTCTGATCCAGCATCTCTTCTGATGTTCTTATGAAGGCCTCAGCCTCTCTGTCTGTCCTGTTGTTGGCCCTCCAGAGGATCTGTTTGTCCACTGTGTGAGACGGGATGCTGGAATAGGTGGACCACGGGTCTGATCTAGCAGGGCTCTTCTTATGTTCTTATGAAGGCCTCAGCGTCTATGCCCAGTTGTTGGCCCTCCGGAGGAACTGGTTGGCCACTGTGTGAGATGGGATGCTGGACTAGGTAGACCACGGGTCTGATCCAGCAGGGCTCTTCTTATGTTCTTACGAAGGCCTCGGCCTCTCTGCCCTGTTGTTGGCCCTCCAGAGGAACTAGGGCTGCCAAGTGGGGGCGGGTGGCGGGTAAACCCCCGCTTTGGAGGCCCGATTTCCGCCACTGCGGAATCGGGTTCCGGGGGGAACTCCGTCTCCTGAAGCGCAGCGTGGTTGCTTCACCAGAGGTGATGCAACCATGTCGCTCACGTTGGGGGCATGGCCCCAATCGCTGGAGGGAAAACCCCTCCGACGATCGGGGCCATGCCCCCAACATGGGCGACGTAGTGCGTCACTTCCTGTGACGTGCTGGTGGCGCGCGCGCGCATTGCCGGAGAGCTCCCAGAGCCCGGCGAGGCTCCCCCGCCGCCAAGGTAAGTAGACTTGGCGACCCTAAGAGGAACTGTTTGGCCACTGTGTGAGACGGGATGCTGGACTAGGTGGACCACGGGTCTGATCCAGCAGGGCTCTCCTGATGTTCTTATGAAGGCCTCAGCCTCTGTGCCCTGTTGTTGGCCCTCCAGAGGAACTGTTAGTCTACTGTGTGAGACAGGATGCTGGACTAGGTGGACCACTGGCCTTATGTTATTTTATTTATATTTATTATTTTAATGTATAGCCCACCCTCCCCGCAAGCGGGCTCAGGACGGCTCACAAGTGGGGTATAAGCCAATACATAAAAACAGATTAAAACCACATAAAACTATCAATACAATATTACAACTTTATAAGTGCTCTAGATGTTTCGGAACAAAGTTCAGTAAAAAGATGGCGTCTTGAAGATAGTACTTCTAAGTCGGTGGCATCAGCTGCACGCAGCGCTGTCGTTCTCTCCTCCCAGGGCCAGTTGGTAATGATGGTAAGGTAGTGGCGGCTCCTACTCAAAAGCCTGGCGGAAGAGCTCTGTCTCACAGGCCCTGCGGAACTGCGCAAGGTCCCGCAGGGCCCGGGTTTCTTCCGGGAGCTCATTCCACCAGGTAGGAGCCGCCACCGAGAAAGCCCTGGCCCTGGTTGCAGCCAGCCTGGCCTCCTTGGGGCCTGGGATCACCAGGAGATGTTGCGTCCCCAACCGTAGTGCCCGTAAGGGAACATATGGGGAAAGGCGGTCCCTTAGGTATGTCGGACCCCGGCCATATATGGCCATATAATGGTTATGTTCTTAACCATTAAATTACACTCATCAGTTCTCAAGGTGATTTCCTTTTTTTCTTCTTCTGAGAACCTCTTCTGAGTCATTTAATACAGTTTCCCTTCACAGTTGGTTGTGGTTTCGGGGAGCTAGGGTGAGGGGAGAGATGGGACAACCCCGTGTTTTAAAAGGTTGAGCATGTCAAGAACCAGAGACAAGGTGATTCCCATCTCCCACCTGCTCGAAAGAAACGTTTGAAGCCTGAACAAACACACGTCTGGGCTGCAGAGGACATTTGCTCGCCAAGCACTTTTACATTTTGTAATACTTTCATTTTCTCCCCTGCGGTTAAGGTGTGCGGTTAATCATTTCGAGTAAAGTTGTCGCTGCAGAAGCCACAACCTGCTGGTGGACTGCAGAAAGAAGACGGGAGGGGGAAAAACCGGACCATTCAGGTGATACAGTCACATCTTGTATCGCCTCCTGGCCGACCATTTCTTGTTAGGCTATTTGTGGCAAGGAGTCCAATAGAACTGATAAGGATTTCACTGGGAGCTAATAGGACAAGCCACAAGGGAGCACACACTTTTGAGGTGGCATGCATACACTGTCTAATAATGGGGTGTGTATATGTCCTGTCGTGCCCAGAATTTTAAAAATCCAGATGCTTTAGAGTTGTCCATGTTTGGACTAAAAATGTGTAATGTTTTGGTTTCCTAGCCTATCAGGGATCCCGGTATTTCAACTTTCATATTTCCAACTTGGAAAAACGTGGCCAGCCTGTCAGGAAGAAGGTTATGTTCTTTGGAGCTCATTCCGGGAATTAAAAATCCAGATGCTTCAGAGTTGTCCCTTTTTGGACTGAAAATGTGTCACATTTCAGTTTCCTAACCTATCAGGAATCCTGGTATTTCAGATTTCATATTTCCAACTCGGAAAAATGTGGCCAACCTCTCAGGAAGAAGGTTATGTTCTTTGGAGCTCATCCCCAGAATTAAAAATCCAGATGCTTTAGAGTCTTCTCTTTTTGGACTCTGTAAATATGTTGTGTTTCAGTTTCCTAGCCTATTAGGAATCCTGGTATTCCAGCTTTAACATTTCTAACATGGAAAAGCAGGGGACAACCTATCAGGAAGATGGTTGAAATACAGCTCTACAAACTGAGAGCTGTGGGGAATCCACATGGGAAAGGTGGGGAATTTGGTGCAGAAGGAGGTCACCTTCTTTGGGGGCGGGCTCATTTCCTCCACAGCTTTTTTGGGGTGAAGAGGGAGCCCCCCTCCTTTAAGGATCTTGTGCATACATTGGGCTTGGAGGATGCAGACAATGCAATGTGCATCCATCCAGAGGATGCCTCTTGCAATTCTCCCAAGCTTAAGAGAAGTCCCTTTACCACCCCACCCAACCCCCAAGACTCCCAGCCTAGTGAAATGAGAACTACCCTCGGCAGACTCTAATCTGGGAGAGCCAGGTTTGATTCCCCACTCCTGCACATGCAGCTGCTGGTGTGACCTTGGGTCAGTCACATCTTCTCTCAGAGCTGTTCTCTCACTCGCAGTCCTCGAAATAGCTCTCTCAGCCCCCACCTACCTCACAGGGTGTCTGTTGTGGGGAGGGGAAGGGGAAGGAGATTGTAAGCTGCTCTGAGACTCCTTTGGGTAGTGAAGGGCGGGGTATAAATCCAATCTCTTCTCTCTCTTCTTCAATACTCCCCGTATTTTTTCCCTGCAAGAGTAGGTGATCTCTTCTGGTAGGAGAAACCAGCGCTTGACTCAGCAAAGCCCAGGACAAGGGTATACTTTTAAATACCACCAATGCTATCCCACCAATGTTCGCCAATAGGATACAAAATTAGAACCGCACAAGACTAAAATGCAAAACCGAAGAGACTGCACAGACACCCACACGTGGGTGAGACCCAGTGGGCTGCACTAGGTCAGTCTAACCTCTACCTTACAGGGCTGTTGTGAAGATAAAACAGGGGGAGGGAAGAACCGTCTACCCCACCAGATGCTCCTTTGCGGAAGGGCGGGCTAAAACTGACACAGCTGGAGCTCAGAGAAGTAAGAAGCAGCTATTCCTGTAGCAGCAGACATCGCTCCCAAGAAACATAGGTACACAACTGAGGTATCGAACCCAAGGCTATTTTGGGGCAGGAACGCACAGGAACGGAGTTCCGGCTGGCTCCCGAGTTGGCCACACCCAGCAGGAACTCATTAGCATAATAGGCCACACCCAACAGCAGAAACACCATTAGGATTGGCTACAATAGGGGTGTGTGGCCTAACATGCAAAGGAGTTCCTGGGTTTTGACAACAGACAAGGTAAACAGAATAAGAAGCAAAAGGTGGGTGTGGCTGGATGACCACATTTCTGGTAACATGGGGGTGCGGCCTAATGTGCGAATGACCTGTGCTGTCAGGGGTGTGGCCTAATATGCTAATGAGTTTCTGCTGTTGGGTGTGGCCAATTATGCTAATGAGTTCCTGTTGGGCTTTTTCTACAAAAAAAGCCCTGATCGAATCCATATTCAACCACGAAGCTCACTGGATGAGTTTGGGCCCGTCACTTTCCATTGGGGAAGGGCTGTGGCTCAGTGGAAGAGCACCTGCCTTGAGCGCGGAAGGTCCCGGGTTCAATTCCCTCCATTGCCAGATGGGTAAGAAGCACGGCATCCCGGAGAGCTGCTGCCAGTGACGGCATGCAATACGTTGTCCGTTTAACTTACCTGTCAAGATTGTTGTGAGGATAAGATGGAAGACGGGGGAGCCATTGACGCTACCCCGGCAAAAGGACAGAGGAGGGCAACCAAGATGATGAGGGGGTTGGAGCAACTTTCTGGGACTTTTCAGTTTAGAAAAGAGACAACCAAGGAAGGACATGATCGAGATTTATAAAATTACGCCTGGGGTGAAGAGAGTTGAGAAAGAGAACTTTCCGCCAAAAGACTAGAACTCGGGGGTATCCAATGAAGCTGATGGGCAGCAGGTTCAGGATGGAGAAAAGGAAATACCACTTTACATAGAGAGTGATTAGAATGTGGGGTTCACTGCTAGAGGATGTAGTGATGGCCACAGGAATCAATAGCTTTAAAGGGGATTAGATAGATTCATGGAGGATCAGTCTATCAATGGCTACTAGCCCTGGTGGCTGAGGGGAACCTCCACATTCAGAGGCACTAATCCTCTGAATCCCAGAGCCAGGAGGCAACCTCAGGGGAAGGCATCGGCCTCCCTGCCCTGTTGTTGGCCATCCAGAGGAACTGGTTGGCCACTGTGTGAGACAGGAGGCTGGACTAGATGGACCCCTGGTCTGATCCAGCAGGGCTGTTATGTTCTTATGAACTCCTCGGACAAAGGGCAGGGTAAACATTTTGTAGTTCAATATTGATTTATTTGCAGTGTCGATATACAACTGTTCGACATAAAGTTTTCAGTTTGGTTGACACTAAAGAGTTAAAAGAACATCACAGAACACACAAGAACTAATAGAGAGAGAAGAGAGAGATTGGATTTATACCCCGCCCTTCAGCAGAGATTACGCTTATGGAATAACAAGGAGTTCCAGCAGGTAAAGTATCTACATTTCTAAAGTCTACTTAGAAGAAGAAGAGAGAAGAGGAGATTGGATTTATACCCCGCCCTTCACTACCCGAAGGAGTCTCAGAGCGGCTTACAAACTCCTTTCCCTTCCCCTCCCCACAACAGACACCCTGTGAGGTTGGTGAGGCTGAGAGAGCTCTTGAGAGGACTGCTCTCGAGAGAACAGCTCTGAGAGAACTTGTGACTGACCCGAGGTCACACCAGCAGCTGCACATGGAGGAGTGGGGAATCAAACCCGGCTCTCCCAGATTAGAGTCCGTACACTTAACCACTACACCAAACAGGAAGCAGAGGCAACCAACTGACAATTAAAAAGTGAAAGGCTCAGTAGAAGGATAAAAGGCTTGTCCGTTTTCAAAAGTTGAGGTCAGCGGTCTTCCGGACTTCCTTAGAGGTCACATTTCCGCCAAGAATTACCAGTCCTTTTGACAAATGTGCCAGATCCATGAACAACTGTGTAGCACGGAGAGATGCCGCAAAGATAGTTTTCCTTGTTCTGGAGCTACAGTGAGGGGGGAAGTTGCCAATTCTTTTGCAGACCTTTAAAAATCAGATTTCTGGAAGCCATGTCCTCTTTCGCTTAATCATTTCATTTTTTACCCCGCCCACTCCAAGGAGCTTGGAGCAGCACACATCATCCTCCCCTTCCCATTTTATCTCCACAGCCACCCTGTGGGGTAGGACAGAATGAGGAAATGACTGGCCCAAGGTCACCAATAGAGCTTCCTGGCAGAATTTGAAACCCGGACTGTAATTAAGACACTTACTCTAAATGACATTGGAGCAATGTCTGGATTCAAACCGTCTAGAATACATTGCATGTATTTTAACTGCTCGATGCCAACAACCATCGGGTCGGGTCTTACCTCTGGCCCCTTCAGTGGATTGGAAAGTTCTCCACATCAGAACAAGCAATCCCAGCCAAAAGCGGTTCATGTCTTTTTAATGGTCTTAAGAGGGCAGGAGTTTTCTCTCCTTCACCGAAAGACCTCCGTCTGACTAATGTCAGATGAGAAGAAAGGCTTTCGATAACCATCTGAGACTTGTCACCAGTTCAGTCAGACTATCTAACACCGCCCCCACCACCAGCCTTTCGAGCCTGCAAAGGGCTCAAAACGGTTCTCCTCAGGTGTTAGCTGCACTCCCTCCAGGAAGTCATGTTTCTGCCCAAGAGTTATTAGCAGTCATTTGCAGGAAGTGGCATGAACCTGTGGTGAACACCCTATGGGTAAGCTTAGCCCCGAGTGGACAGTTCTGCCAGTTTCTGGACCGCTACAAAGACAAATAAGTGGCGACGAAGATCAAGTTAATTCCTGTCATAGTATTCCCTATTATTATCCAGTAGTCATGTATGGCTGCGAGAGTTGGACTATAAGGAAGGCCGAGTACTGAAGAATAGATTCTTTTGAACTGTGGTGCTGGAGAAGACTCTTGAGAGTCCCTTGGACTGCAAGAAGATCAAATCAGTCAATCCTCAAAGAAATCAACCCTGACTGTTCCCTGGAAGGCCAGATAATGAAACTGAAGCTCAAATACTTTGGCCACCCAATGAGAAGGGATCCCTCACTGGAGAAGACCCTGATGCTGGGAAAGATGGAAGGTCAAAGAAGACGGGGACGGCAAAGGATGAGATGGTTAGACAGTGTCATAGATGCAACGAACATGAAGTTGAGCAAACGTCAGAGGACGGCGGAAGACCGGAAGGCCTGGCGTGATCTGGTCCATGGGGTCGCGAAGAGTCGGACTCGACTGTGCGACTGAACAACAACAACAATTATTATGCATGGGAGTGAAAGCTGGGCAAATGAACAACACTGACAGAGCAAAAGTTGATTTCTTTGAAATGTGGTGTTGGAGGACAGTTTTACGGACACTGTGGGCTGCCAAAAAAGACAAGTCAATGGGTTCTGGATCAAATCGAGCCTGAACTATCCCTAGAGGGTAAGATGCCTAAACTGAGGATATAGTACTCTGGTCATATTATGAGAAGACAGGACTCACTGGAAAAGACAATAATGCTAGGGAAACTTGATGGCAGTAGGAAAAGAGGAAGGAGACTCAACATGAGACGGATCGACTCAATCAAGGAAACCGTGGCCCTCCGTTTGCAGGCCTATGAATGACAGGACCTTTTGGAGGTCTTTTTTTTAAATAAGGCCCCCGCAAGTTGACTTTGAAAAGTCAGTCCCATGCTACTTTATGTATTCAGCATCCACTCTCAACCTGTGGGAACGACCCACACTACGTCTTTATAATGTTCTTATGCCACCTCTCCTGGGGACCTGCCAAAGGTGGCTCGTCCCGTAAAACGCAATAAGAATACCGAACTTTAAGGGTTTGCCATTTCAGACTGCACCGCTTTTTCCCTGCCATTTTTCACCTGTGCAGGCAATCTCCGACTTTTTTGGGGGGGGAACGTTAGCTTTATAGCGCTATAGCACTATAACAAAACACTCCAGGCATTCCAATGGGGTTGATATAATGCTGTTCCATTATGGCGTTATAGCACTATAACGCTATAAAACGAATGTGCAAAAAAAAAAAGCCGGAGATCGCCCGCACGGGTGAAAAACGGCGGGAAAAAGCACATTGGAACTGGGAGAGGAAACTGAAGACTACTTGGAAGCGGTTGACAGGTAAAACACTTCAGCCCCATTTCGTAACTGGGACAGAAGCGTTTGTGTCTGAAATTACAAGTTGTTAATTAAAACCCAGCCTTAAAAAGCGCACCCAGAGCATTGCTGAGCGTGTTAAAATGAATTGAACAGTTTCCAGGCAAAAAGCATTCTCTGTCTCTCTTTCTCTCTCTCACAATCACAATGCCCTTATTGGCATGACAGCACAAATCCATATAAGATTACAATATTTATTTATTTATTTCTGATTTCTGTATTCCATGGCAGCTTTGGAATACACTACAGTGAGACGATGTGAGATCATTGGCACAACGGTGGGGAATACCAATGCAAACTGGACCATAGACAGACAGACTCAAATATATGGGAACATTATTCACCTGAAGGCCAGCCTGGAATTCTCCGATACAGCCCGCATTCAGTGGACTGTATCAGTTCAATCCCACGTGCGTACCAACACTGTTCCGTCCTCGACGGATTGGCGAAAAGGGAGGGTAGGCACCGATGAAGCCCATGCTTAATCCACGCTTCCGCCAAGGAGCTCGGCTCAGGGCAGCATTTGTAGCTCTCCCCTATTTTTGGCCACACAACAATTCTGCGAGGTACTCTGAGTGACAGGCTACTTGAGGGCACTCTGGCCTGAGTGAGGATTTGAACCCCCGGTGTGTCAGATCTGAACCAGACAACCTAACCACTACCTCATGAGACAGCATAGGCGCAGGATCTGGGGAACGTACAGTCATGCTTTCAGTTGTATGAATACAAGCAGACGAACAGAGAGGTTTTTAAAGTTTTTCACTTCAATGTTTCACCTTCAGTTTTAGTCATCGATCAAGATGGGTAGCTGCGTGAGTCGGTCTGTAGTCGTAGAAAAGAGCAAGGGTCCAGGAGCACCTTAAAGACTAACAAAATTTATGGCAGGGGACACGGGTCATTTCGTAGAAAAAGAGGTGCAGGAGTTCATTCGCATAGCTTATTTGCCTATGCCACGCCCCCTGACATCACCGGAAGTGTGTCAGAAGGCAACACCCTCCACTCAGGCTCCACAGGACTGTTTTGGATTGCTAGCTATTGGGGGGGGAACGTGCAGATCTGTCCTCACAGAGGAGGGAGAGCTTGTACCTGAAGAAAACTTGGTCTTAAAAGTGCCATTGGACTGTTTTGGGCTGGGGGGCGGGGGGGGCTCTGCAAGTTACCTGGCTGCGTCTTGCTCTGACGGAGGGTTGCTGGGAGCAGGGGGTGGGGCTTGTTGCATGTGCCCGCCCCCTGGGCTCTTTTCTGCCGGAGCTCCACTCCTGTGCGCTCCTGCAGGAAATGACCCCTGGCAGGGGAGGAGCTTTCGTGAGTCATGGCTCACTTCTTGGTCTGAAGAAGTGAGCAGTGACTCATAGAATCATATCATAGAGTCACAGAGTTGGAAGGGGTCATACAGGCCATCTAATCCAACCCCCTGCTCAATGCAGTTTCAGCTTACAGCATCCCTGACAACTGTTTGTCCAGCCGCTGCTTCAAGACTGCCGCTGCTTCAAGACTGCCGCTGCTTCAAGACTGCTCACCACCTCCTCTCTCTTCCCCTCCCCACGACAGACACCCTGGGAGGTAGGCGGGGCTGAGAGAGCTCTTGACAGACACTGCTGTTTTTCAAGAACAGCTCTTATCAGAACTATGGCTTGCCCAAGGTCATCCAGCAGCTGCGAGTGGAGGAGTGGGGAATCAAACCCAGTTCTCCCAGATTAGATCCCGCGCACTTAACCACTACACCAAACTGGCTCACAGGGTGTCTATTGTGGGAAGGGGAAGGGAAAGGAGATTGTAAGCCACTCTGCGACTCCAAGTGAAGGGTGGGGTATAAATCCAATCTCTTCTTCTAAAGTCAAAAGCAGGAATACAATATATCCAGCATCTGAAATCAGTCATGGCGCATTGCATATATTAAGGGATGCCAACTGGCCTGGAGGAACAGGTCGTGTCTCTTTAACAGAGGCAAATCGCGAGCTGAACGTTCTCTTGGTGTGAAGCTAAATCATATCCCAATAAGCCTCATATAATAAGCCAGTTGGCAACCATAAACACATTTAGTTAGGGTTACCATGTTTTGAAAAGCAGAAAGGAGGACATATTTCTCGACTGACTACTTCAAACAAGTGATCGCTGTGACAAATCTCATTTGAAACACCCCTACTTTTTAAGTCGTGATAATTGCTACTAAGCAGGGGCCATGGTGGCTCAGAGGTTAAGACGCTGAGCGGTTGGTCAGTAGCCCGGCAGTTTGAGACCTGAGTTTGAGACCCGAGTGCCGCGTGACAGAGTGCGCTCCCTTCTCTGGCTCCAGCTCCTGCCAACCTAGCAGTTCGAAAGCAAGAAGTTGCAGGTAGATAAACAGGTACTGCTTTGGTGGGAAGGTAACAGCGTTCCGTGAGCCTCGGTGTCTAGTCATGACCATGGAAATTTCTTTGGACAGCACTGGCTCTTCGGCTTGGAAACGGAGATGAGCACCACAACCCTAGAGTCGGATTCGACTGGCTTTCGAGCAAGGAAACCTTTACCTTTACCTTAATTGCTACTAACGAGGAATATTCCTAACCTTCCAACCCAAAAAGAGGACATTTTCATCCCAAAAGAGGACACCAAAAAAAGACGACATGTCTTCTGAAAAGAGGACTTCTGGTAACCCTAGATCAGTGGTGGTGAACCTATGGCACGGGTGCCAGAGGTGGCACTCAGAGCCCTCTCTGTGGGCACGCGTGCCATCGCCCCAGCCAGGCCCAGACCATCATTAAAGTGTCGAATTCTCTGCCAAATAATTTTAAGTAAATGAAAGCATTTGGGATTGCTTCCCTTACTGTGTTTGGATCATCTTAGGTTAATGTATGAGTTGTTTTTTCTAAAGTAAAACCTCAGTATTCAGGTTAAATTGCTGTGCTGGCACTTTGCGAAACATAAGTGGGTTTTGGGTCGCAGTTTGGGCACTCGGTCTCTAAAAGGTTCGCCATCACTGCCCTAGATTTAGTGCTGTCTGCGGCTCATTCAGCGCCTATTTACCCTTTCATCGGCGTAAGGGAGGGCAGTTTGATCAAAGAGGGGGATGGGAAGGAAAGGATTGAAATGTCTCAATGTCTGAACCATATTAAGAAAGACTAAGCCTTTTACTACATCTTTGCTTTTAGGAAGTATCCCCCCCCACACCTATCACTCTAGGGATGCTGGCCTGTGGGGGGTGGGGTGGGTCTCTTGGAATTAAGGCTCTTCTCTAAACTACAGGGATCATTTCCCCTGCAGAAAATGTAGAAAAGAGCAAAAGTCCAGTTGCACCTTAAAGACGAACAAGATTTGTGGTAGGGTAGGAACTTTCCACGTCGTTCTACAGTTGAACAGGTAGAGTTGACTCCAGTAGAATCTTAGAGACCAACAAGGTCTTCCAGGGCTCTTTTTGTAGAAAAAGCCCAGCAGAAACTCATTAGCATAATAGGCCACACCCAACAGCAAAACTCATTAGCATATTAGGCCACACCCTGACAGCACCGCTCATTAGCACATTAGGCCACACCCCCATGATACCAGAAGTGTGGTCATCCAGCCACAGCCACCTTTCCCTTCTTATTCTGTTTACCTTGTTTATCAAAACCCAGGGCCTTTTTTGTAGCAGGGACTCCTTTGCATGTTAGGCCACACACCCCTAATGTAGCCAGTCCTAATGAGTTTCTGCTGTTGGGCGTGGCCTATTATGCTAATGAGTTCCTGCTGGGCGTGGCCAACTCGGGAGCCATCCGGAACTCCGTTCCTGTGCGTTCCTGCCCAAAAATAGCCCTGGTCTTCACAGTATAAGCTTTTGAGAGCCCCAGCTCCCTTCTGAAGAAGTCAGCAGTGTCTGAAGACGATCCAGAGGAGCAGGAGTCCTTTCGTAGAAAACGAGGTGCAGGAGCTCATTAGCATAACTCATTTGCATATTCCACACACCCTCTGACATCACCGGAAGTGTGTCAGAAGGCAACACCCACCACTCAGGCTCCACTGGACTGTTTTGGATTCCTAGCTATTGGGAGGGGGGGGACATGCAGATCTGTCCTCACAGAGGAGGGAGAGCTTGTACCTGAATAAAACTTGGTCTTAAAGGTGCCACTGGACTGTTTTGGACAAGGGGCCCC
>NW_015173247.1:68246-81507 GCF_001447785.1 Gekko japonicus | reverse complement strand
TGAGGGCTGCTGGGAGCGGGGGGTGGGGCTTGTTGCATGTGCCCGCCCCCTGGGCTCCGCTCCGCTCCTGTGTGCTCCTGCAGGAAATGACCCCTGCAGAGGAGTTAGCCATGTTAGTCTGTTGCTGCAAAATAGTAAATAGCCCAGTAACACAGTTAAGACTAACCAACTTTATTGTAGCAGAAGCTTTCGCGAAACACAGCTATCTTCGTCAGATGCATCTTATGCTTATGCTACAATAAAGCTTGTTACTCTTAGGTCCTTTCCCCACTAGACCTTAAATCCTGGTTCAACCTGTCCCCAAACTTACAAGCGAGTTCCCTCCTGTAATTATCTCGGGGTATTTTAACATTCTACACTACACTCGAGCTCACCCCTGTAATTATCTCGGGGTATTTTTACATTCTACACTACACTCGAGCTCACCCCTGTAATTATCTCAGGGTATTTTTACATTCTACACTACACTAGAGCTCACCCCTGTAATTATCTCGGGGTATTTTTACATTCTACACTACACTCGAGCTCACCCCTGTAATTATCTCGGGGTATTTTTTGTTTCCGCATTACATTGAGGTCACCCCGGTTTTGCTCCACACTTGTCCCGGGGATAAACGGATGCAGTTATAACCAGGAATAAACGCAAGGTATTGTGTCCCAAGTGGAACTCTGATAAAACCAGGGATTTGATCCAAGTGCGGAAAGGACCCTTAAAGGTGCTTGAAATATACTGGGTTCGAGACGTGTGTAGTGATCAGCTCATATTTATTTATGAATCAGCTCAAACTAAGGACAACTCTAGCAGGGCTGGAGTCCTGCTTATAAGCCCGTGAAATGGCACACCCATCACACACCCACTCCCAACAGTAGGCTATTTACGCAAACATTGCCTCCGCATTGGTGCCTGCCAGGATCCTGATGGTCTATTGTTATCCTCCCCAAGCTCAGCCTTCTCTGGCACCACCGTGTTGCAGGGAAACTGTATCTGTACATAACGGTGCTATTGGGCTTTTTATTATTGTGTCTGAAGAAGTGAGCAGTGACTCACGAAAGCTCCTCCCCATGAGTTATTGGTGGAGTCTATGGCATCACCCCCCACTGAGGTCCCTGTCCTCCCCAGGCTCCACCCCCAAATCTCCAGGAGTTTCCCAACCTGGATCTGGCAACCCTACACCCCCCCAGGGGTAATTTCCTGTGGGAGCGCACAGGAGTGGAGCTCCGACAGTAAGGAGCCCAGGGGGCGGGCACATGCAACAAGCCCTGCTCCCAGCAGCCCTCAGTCGGGCTATGAGGAGCAAGAAGCAGCCAGGTAAGTTGCAGAGCCCTCCCCCGGCCCGCCTTCAGGTACAAGCTCTCCCTCCTCTGTGAGGGCAGAACTGCACGTTTTCCCCTCCCCCCCCATAGCTAGCAATCCAAAACAGTCCAGTGGCACCCTTAAGACCAAGTTTTATTCAGGTACAAGCTCTCCCTCCTCTGCGAGGACAGAGCTGCATGTTCCCCCCCCCTCCAATAGCTAGCAATCCAAAACAGTCCAGTGGAGCCTGAGCGGTGGGTGTTGCCTTCTGACACACTTCCGGTGATGACAGGGGGTGTGGGATATGCAAATAAGTTATGCTAATAAGTTATGCTAATGAGCTCCTGCACCTCTTTTTCTACAAAATGACCCCTGCACCCCCCCCCCCAACCAGTGGCTGGGGGGAATGACATGGCAACCCTACTGTCCAACTCTTTACAACAATGTTTAACGTGTGGTTGCTGGTCGTTCATTTTCTTAGACCTGTTTGGGATGTATTCGCTGGCCTACTAAAAACACACACCGAGAAGAGAAGGAAGTTCCTTTCAGACGCAGCAAGAAAGTGATGAGTGGTTCATTTTCTTCCCCCCTGATCTGCCGTCACTGTGGTATTTTGATAACGCGCCTGCTGGACATGCGATTCAGAGACGTGGTGGAGAGAGATAAAAACGGCAGAAGTCTCGTTACTGCTGATCAAAGTAGTTAACTGAAATGCGTTATTTATAGTCTGCCAGGAACATGATAAACATTGACAGCCCCGTATCTGAAGACCCTGTTTGTACACGCTACAATAATCTCAGTACAAAAACCCAAAAATGGATGCTTGGGAGGGTGGACGCTGTGGTATTGTATCCCAGTTCGGTCCCTGTCCTCCCCAGGCTCGATCCCCAAATCTCTAGGAGTTCCCCATCCTGGAACTGGCAACCCTTCCCCCGCCATACCCTACCAGCGGCTGGGGGGGGGGAATACCTGGTAATGTTCTTCCCAGTGAGGAATCATAGATTCATAGAATGTTAGAGTTGGAAGGGACCTTGTTGTTGTTCAGTCGCACAGTCGAGTCCGACTCTTTGCGACCCCATGGACCAGCTCCCGCCAGGCCTTCCGGTCTTCCGCCGTCCTCTGAAGTTTGCTCAACTTCATGTTCGTTGCATCGATGACACTGTCCAACCATCTCATCCTTTGCCGTCCCCGTCTTCTTTGACAGGGACCTTACAGGTCATCTAATCCAAAGATACCCGAAAGATGGTCGTCCAGCCTCCACTTGAAAACGTCCAGTGAAGGAGCATCCACCACCTCCCGAGGCAGACTGTTCCACTGCTCAACCACTCTGACATTAAGGAAGTTTCTCCTGATATTTAGCCGGTAACGACTCCCTTGTAATCTCCACCCATTAGATCTAGTCTTGCAATCTGGAGCAAGAGAGGATAGATCTGCTCCATCCTCTACATGACAGCCCTTCACATACTTGAAGACTGCAATCATGTCCCCTCTAAGCCTTCTCTTTCCCAGGCTAAACAGACCCAACTCTTTCAGCCTTTCCTCTTAAGACTTGGATTCCAACCCTCTCACCATCCTGGTTGCCCTCTTCTGGACACGCTCGAGCTCATCAACATCCTTCCTAAAATGTGGTGCCCAAAACTGGACACAGGGCTCCAGGTGAGGCCTGACCACAGCAGAATAGAGCGGAACTACCACCTCCCGTGATCTGGACACAAGGCTTCTGTTAATGCACCCTAAGATTGCATTCGCTTTCTTCGCAGCCACGTTGCACTGCAGACTCATGTTTAGCTTTCTCCGAAGCCCACAAACCTTTTTTCTGAACAGAGAAATGTTTGTGTAATTTCAAACAGACTTACTTCCCTAGTCAGTAAAACAAAGTTCGAGTCCAGTGGCACTTTTGAGACCAACGAAGTTTAGTTCTGGGTATAAGCTTTCGTGTGCATGCACCCTTCTTCAGATGCATGCAGATACGTGCCCGCACATGAAAGCTTATTCCCAGAATTAAACTTCGTTGGTCTTACCACTGGACTCAAACTTTGTTCTACTGCTTCAGACCAACATGGTAACCCACCTGAATCTATCCCGAGTAAATAAGTGTAGGATTGCTCACTCCCCTGAAATCTGAGGGCCTAGTGCAGGGGGTGTCAAACATAAGGCCCGAGGGCCAGAACTGGCCCCGCCCAGGGCTCTTATGTGGCCCGCAAGCAACTAGTGCAAGGGAGGGAACAGGAGAATGCTCGGGGGGGTGTATGTGTGTGGAGTGGGCAGACCCACTCCGATTGCAGCTTCAGCATGGTGGAACAACCTCGTCTGCAGCAGTCAAGCAGCGTGGGAGCATTTGCCCAATGCTGCACCACTGGCTCTCCAGTGATTTCTTTATTAGCTCATGTGTTGCACTTCAGGAGATACATTGATGATTTGTTCTTTATTTTAGATGATTTCTCTATAGTAGAAGTCTTTGTCATGTGGCTCAATTCGGTCCACAATTCTATCAGATTTTCCTGCAAGTCGGACGTCTCCCGTATAGATTTTCTTGACACCACAGTCTTTGTACATGAAGGACGGCTAGCGATATGTCCCTTTAACAAAGAAACCGACAGAAACTCATACTTACACTTTGCATCACATCACATAGGACATCTTAAGAAGAACTTACCTTATGGGCAGTTTTTAAGGGCAAGAAGGAACTCTACTTTGGTAGAGGACTTTGAGAAAGAAGCAGACAGACTCACAACATTGTTCACCCATCGAGGGTATCCTTTGCATATGATTTTAAAAGCCCAGTTTCGGGCACAACAGAGAGACCACAGGGAGCTGTTGCTTGACAAAGAAAAGAGGGAGCACAATGGTAGAATATGTTGGGCTATTGATTTTACGTCTCAGTCATATTCGATTAGAAATACAATATTGAAACATTGGCACATAGTGAGTGATATACCTGATTGTGAGACTCCTCCATTTATAGGTTTCCGCAGGACAACTAATATCAGGGCCATGATCATTAGGGCTGACTTAGTAGATGTGGAGAGAGGAAAAACCACTGCAAAGGGACATTTTAAATGTCACAAATGTGTAGCCTGTCCAGAGTCTTGGGAAACCAAGGTTTTGGATTTCCCAGAGGTTGGTTATAAAAAAGATATCAACTTTCTGTCGACCTGTTCAACAAAAGGAGTGGTATACCTTTTACAATGTGGCTGTGGGCTCAATTATGTAGGCAAATCCTCATGTGCACTAAAGACACGGGTATTGGAACATAAATCCCGTCTAAAACATAAATGCCCAGACGCTCTCCTTGTCCAACATTTTTCTGAGAAAGGACACAGCCCGGAGGACTTTAAATTTGTGGTATTGGAGGTGGTTCGCCCCAGAAAATATAACATATTGGACATGCATAAATTGTTACTGCGTAGGGAGGCATTTTGGATTTTTAGATTAAACACTTGTCAACCTGCTGGTCTCAATATGTCATTGGATTTGGCTTGTTTTTTGTAAGTATTCTGCTAGTGGTAGGTTGTTCTTTATAAGTATCCTTTATCATTAGAATTGTAAGTTTGGTAGATCTGTAGGAGTAAGTTTTAGTGCTCATGTAAGTTTCCTGTTTCTCTACCTTATTGCCTTGTCAATTGCAAGATATGGGGTTTGCACCTTTAAGATAGGCTATGATACAGATTTAAATAGGAGGTGACTATCTACACCTGTTAAGGCTTGTTATTGAACGTGTTCACCCGTGACTTTGAAAGAATTCGTCTTGCAAGAAAATGTTCTACCTTTCAGGGTAAGATGCTACATAATTTTTAATGTTGAATTCTGTTATATATTGTTAGATGTATAACTAATGAGAGTAATATGATTTATTTGTAGAAATTGAGGAATGATAATGAACAATGAATTAATCATGGCATGAAATTTGAAATGAGGAGATACAACTGTATGTATAACATTTTTAATAATAATAAGCTTTTTGGTACATTGTTCAAACAATGAGACAATTACCACACATTGGGGAATTTCACATTACCCAGTTTCACCCGGTTTCAAGCCGGTAATGATCCGTTTTGAAGTGAACCGGTATAGGGCTGCCATTTCACACATGGCTTTCCCCTTCCGGTAAAGAGCTGGATCTGAAGCGGTTTGCCATTTCAGACTGCACCGCTTTTTCCCGCTTTTCCCCCGCCGTTTTTTGCCCGTGCGGGCGATCTCCGGCTTTTTAAAAAAGCGTTTGCTTTAGACCGCTATAGCGCTATAGCAGTATAACAAAACACTCCATGCATTCCAATGGGATTGATATATTGCTATTCCGTTATAGCATTATAGCGCTATAGCGCTATAAAGCAAACGTTAAAAAAAAAGCCGGAGATTGCCCGCGCTGGCGAAAAACGGCGGGAAAAAGCGTATCGGAACCGGGAGAGGAAACTGAGGAGTACTTGGAAGCGGTTGACAGGTAAAACGCTTCAGCCCCATTTCCTAAATGGGACAGAAGCTATTGTGTATGAAATGACAAATATATTCCGGAAGGGAACTGGTTCTCAAACGGTTCTGTCTGAAATGACAGACCAGAAACCGTTTGGGAACCATTCCTCTTCCGGAATATATCGCCTGTCTGAAATTCCTCATCGTATTTTTTATAAAAGGAATTTGATGTTTGGAGAAAGTTCTCATGAAACGAAGGTTCTACTCCAGAGAATCTCGTCAACATCTGGAATTGAACATCTAGGATTGAAACATTATAGACATTGTATACTGGTATAACATTCTTTGTATTTTTGTATTACTGTAAGAACATAAGTACACTTTTGTTAGAATATAAGCACATTTGCACGATTGCAGCTTTCTTGTTATTTGTTGGTGACCATAGGAGCTGCACCCCCCTCTGTTTGTTGGTCAAGGAGCGTGGGAGCATTTGCCCAATCCCGCACTGCTGGCTCTCCAGTGATTTCTTTATTAGCTCAGAACACAGACAAACAACACACAGAACGACCCAACTGTGTACACTTTGAACCAGGAAAACCACGCCCCCTGGAACAATAACGTCCAATCAAAGATGAGTGCTTGGAACCAATGGGAATTGTTCCAGCCGAAAGTCAGAGTCGTTTCGGATTGGTCTGTTCGCAACAGCGACCAATCCGGTTGCGTAGATTTGGATGCTGAGAGTCTATGGAGCTTGTGACCTAAGCTCACGCTTGCAAAGTATACAACTAACCCAATACATAACACCGCCCATATGGGTTTTCCTTTGGACCCCTCTCCTAACCCATGGTGCCTTGCAGTGAGGATACACCAATTTGGAGTTTACCAGCTGCTGTCCTTTCTACAGTTTATATCTCCGGTGCCTGGCATTACATTTTATGGCACACATGGCCCGGCCAGACAAAGTGGCATTTGTGTCAGATCCGGCCCTTGTAACAAATGAGTTCGACACCACATGCCTAGCGATTAATATATTACCATAATAGCTGTACCAAAATCTGGAATAATTAAAAAAACACACACCAGCATTCAGTCAGAATAGACTTCCAGTAAAACAATGTCTAAAGTCATCTTCTAAAGTTGAAACTTTCCAGTTCATTCTGTGTCAGGAGAAAACCACAAAAGAACTGTTTATCATTGATCTATATAGTACATTCTTATCTCGGCCTTCTTCCAAGCAGCTGCTATGCAAAGCTGTTCCACTTTTAAAATCCGTATCAGTAGGTTAGGCCAGGACAGAATGTATTGGCCCAAGAGCACCCAGTGAACTTAGAATCATACAGTTGGAAGGGACCTCCAGGTTCATCTAGTCCAACCCTCTGCACAATGCAGGAAATTCACATAGATTCATGGAGGATCAGTCTATCAAATAGCTACTGTCGCGCTGGGGGTCCTCCCCAGAGGGGAGGGGTGCCTCAGCCGTGTCGCCTGATGTCCCACAGGGGAAGCCAAAGCCTCAGAATTGAAGTGGAGAGAGTTGCACCACTCTCAACAACACTTCTCGGAGTGACAGCCTACTCGGATTTTGCTCTCTCTATATCCCAATGCTCGTCACCACCTTTTCGGCTTCCCCGTATTTATCTCCCTCCACCCGGTGAACTCCACCCCTTTCCCCTGTCATCCGCTGATTGGGTAATTTCCCTGTCATTCTCTCTGGTCCCACCTCCCAAGTGGTGTTGCCTGGGCATCTTCGGGGGTGGGGTCACTTCCGGGAGATCCTGAAACTCCCCGTTTGCCTGCATGCTGTCCTGAAGGACTACGTCGGTCCCTCGGCGTTCGGGTACGTGCCAGCTTCCCCGCATCTCCTGCACTCGTGCCCGCCCCCGTCTTCTGGGCTTTCGGGACAACTGGGCTCTCTGAACCTCTTTCCGGGGGGTCTGTGGGTTCCCGAACTTGTGGAGGCTCCGGCGCGGGACAACTAAGGAAGGACATGATCGAGATGGAGAGAGTTGAGAAAGAGAACTTTCCCCCGAAAAACTAGAACTCGGGGGTATCCAATGAAGCTGATGGGCAGTAGGTTCGGGATGGACAAAAGGAAATAACTCCTTTACACAGAAGAGAGTGATTATAATGTGGGATTCACTGCTAGAGGATATAGTGATGGCCACAGGAATCAACAGCTTTAAAGCGGATTAGGTAGATTCATGGAGGATCAGCCTATCAATGGCTACTAGCCATGGTGGCTGACGGGAACCTCCACATTCAGAGGCACTAATCCTCTGAATCCCAAAGCCAGGAGGCAATGTCAGGGGAAGGCCTCAGCCTCATCCCTGCTGTTGTGAGACAGGATGCTGGACTAGATGAACCACTGGTCAGGAGCAATGTTCCCTCTAAGCTGTGGAGTCTTGTGAGCAAAAATTCTACTTGGTGAGCTACTGGTATTAAAGTTGTGAGTGAGCGATGTGGCTACTGCATAAATCAGCTTGCTCTGGAGCCCTCCTCCCTGAGCGAAGACCAAAATCTGTGAGCTGGAGGATAAAAAGCTGTGAGCTAGCTCACACTAACTCAGCTTAGAGGGAACACTGCTCAGGAGGTCCAGCAGTGGGGCCAGATGCATTTGTGTGCGGCGGAGGCGGGGAGCGTTGACTCTTGTTTCCCAAGAGCACCGCACGAATGGAACTCGGAACCTAGGGCAGGGTTTTGGGAGGCTATTCTGCGGGACGCTTTGACGTGGTCAGCTTCCCAGCGGAGATCGGAGTCTCTCCTCCGAGGCGCCAGAATCCAGCCGCAAACGCAGCCAGCTCCTCGGCGGCGCTAGGTCCGGATTCCCCCGGCGGACGCAAAGGAACACTCGATGCCCGGAACGAAGAACAGCAACCTCTGCCGTTACCATGGTAGCGAGGGACGCCATCCCTCCTCCCCCGCCTCCCGCAAGGACCGCCGCCCTCCAAGCCCCGCCCGTCTCGCGCGCATGCAGATTCGGCCGATGGGAGCCGATTCCTATTGGTTTGCTCGTGGAGCTCTCGCGAGAAGTGGCGCGCGGCCGTGTCCTAGCGATCGGGCCCAAGGAGGCTGAGCTTGGAGGTAACGCGTGTTCGCTGTGCCGAGGCGGGAGTGGGGGGGTGTTAGCTGATCGTAGAGACGCCGTGGTGGGACTTTGCTCTCTTCTGGGGGACGGGAGGAAGGCGGCCCTGGATGCGTGTGGTGCCTACTCTTAAGCTGTGGAGTCGTGTGAGCGAAGATGCTACTTTGTGGGCTGGTGGCCTTCAAGCTGCGAGCCAGCCCTGTGGCTGCTGCAGGAAATGAGCTTGCTCTGGAGCCCTCCTTCCTGAGCGGAGGCTAAAAAAATCTGTGAGCTGGAGGCTAAAAAAAAACTGTGAGCTGGCTCACACTCACTCAGCTTAGAGGGAACACTGGTCGCAAGTTCCAATGTTCCCTCTAAGCTGTAGGGTCTTGTGAGCAAAAATTGTACTTTGTGAGCTACTGGCATTAAAGGTGTGAGCGAGCGATTGGGCTGCCGCACGAATTAGTTTGCTCTGGAGCCCTCCTTCCTGAGCCGAGACAAAAATCTGTGAGCTGGAGGCTAAAAAAATCTGAGCTGGCTCACACTCACTCAGCTTAGAGGGAACACTGGTCGCAACCAATGTTCCCTCTAAGCTGTAGGGTCTTGTGCGCAAAAATTGTACTTTGTGAGCTCCTGGCATTAAAGGTGTGAGCGAGCGATTTGGCTGCTGCATGAATTAGTTTGCTCTGGAGCCCTCCTTCCTGAGCCGAGACAAAAATCTGTGAGCTGGTGGCCAAAGTATTTGAGCTTCAGTTTCATTATCTGGCCCTCCAGGGAGCAGTCAGGGTTGATTTCTTTTAGGATTGACTGATCTGATCTTCTTGCAGTCCAAGGGACTCTCAAGAGTCTTCTCCAGCACCATAGTTCAAAAGAATCTATTCTTCGGCGCTCGGCCTTCCTTATAGTCCAACTCTCGCAGCCATACATGACTACTGGGAATACCATTGCTTGGACCATGCGGACTTTTGTTGGCAGGGTGATGTCTCTACTTTTTATCATGCTGTTTAGGTTTAGGTTCGTAGGACAAACATATTAGGAACTGTCTGGCCGATGAGGTAGGATCATATGATGTGTCCTTTGAGGAATTGGCATGACTTCTGTGCTTTTGCAAAAAATGTTGCCTGAGGGAAGGGGTTGAATAATCACCCTAATTAAAGAGAGGTCATCTTGCCACACTGGAAGCCATGCGATGTGTGTATTATTTTTAAAGGGGGATGTTTGACTAAACGTCATTCATTTTTTAAAACACTTGTCGCTTATATAGTTCGTAAAATTCCTTTCCCCCCCCCAGTTCTTTTTTAATTGATTTCTCCGTTTTTACAAATTCATTACATTCCATAGATTTACATCTCTTACATATTTGCGTCTACATTTTCCATAGTCAACCAATTATAAAGACTTGCCCATCTTCCCCCAGAAAACACTGTCATCTTTACCTTGTAGAGTTAAACTCAGCTTCTCCATTTCTGCCACCTCTAGTACTTTATTAATTACCTCATCTTTAGTGGGAATTTCCTTTTGTTTCCAATATTTGGCTAATACTCTCCTGGCGGATGTTAAAATATAAATCATCAGCTATTTCTCCTTTGAATTGAGAACATAAGAGACGCCAATGTTGGATCAGGCCAAAGGCCCATCCAGTCCAACACTCTGTGTCACACAGTGGCCAGAAATACCAGTGCCATCAGGAGGTCCACCAGTGGGGCCAGGACATTAGAAGCCCTCCCACTGTTGACCCCCCCCCAAGCACCAAGAAGACAGAGCATCCCTTGCCCCAGACAGTGTATTCCATCTATAAGAACACAAGAGAAGCCAAATGTTGGATCAGGCCAAAGGCCCATCCAGTCCAACACTCTGTGTCACACAAGGGCCCAAAATACCAGGTGCCCTCAGGAGGTCCAGCAGTGGGGCCAGGACACCAGAAGCCCTCCCACTGTTGCCCCCCCCCCCCGCCCCAGGCACCAACAACACAGAGCATCACTTGCCCCAGACTGAGAGTTCCTACTTATACCTTGTGGCTAATAGCCACTGATGGACCTCTGCTCCATATGCTTATCTAATTCCCTCTTGAAGCCGTCCATGCTTGTAGCTGTCTGGTATAATATTGAATAAAGCTATTTCTGGAGACAATTCCTACTTTGTATTCATTATTTCAGATATTATTTTCTGTATCATTTCCCAATACTTCTGTACTCCGCTGCAGAGTGCCGCTGATGTAGTTCGTAAAATCGCCGCTTCAGCGTGTGCAGAGCAAGCTTGAGGGGAGGGTTTCAGTCCCTCCCATCTACCCTCTTTTTGGCTCTCCTTCTGGCTAGTGTCTCTTACCTGTCAGAGACCCAGAGCAATGCCCTTCCCAGTGGGGAAATCTCCACTCCCCCCCCCCGCCTCATCAAGGTGGTCCTGCCTCCCTTTTCTTCTCCTCACCGGCTGGGTGGGAGAAGCCTCTTGGGACAGCTGTCTCTGCCAATTCTCTGCTCGTCCCACAAGTCCACGCCCCCTTGAGGAGCCCCTAATATGGAGTGGATATGGAGAGCCGGTTTGGTGTCGTGGTTAAGCGCGCGGACTCTAATCTGGGAGACCCGGGTTTGATTTCCCCCACTCCTCCACTCGCAGCTGCTGGATGACCGTGGGCAAGCCGTCGTTCTGTCAGAGCTGTTCTCGAAAAAGAGCCGTTTCTGTCAAGAGCTCTCTCATAGAATCATAGAATGTTAGAGTCGGAAGGGACCTTGCAGGTCATCTGGTCCAACCCCCTGCACTCTGCAGGAGTATACTGAAAGATAGTCCTACATACCTACAACATACCCAAAAGATGGTCGTCCTGCCTCCGCTTGAAAACGTCCAGCGAAGGAGCATCCACCACCTCCTGAGTCTTGCAATCCGGAGCAAGAGAGAATAGATCTGCTCCATCTTCTACATGACAGCCCTCTCAGATACTTGAAGACTGCAATCGTGTCCCCTCTAAGCCTTCTCTTTCCCAGGCCAAACAGACCCAACTCTTTCAGCCTTTCCTCCTAAGACTTGGATTCCAACCCTCTCACCATCCTGGTTGCCCTCTTCTGGACACGCTCGAGCTTGTCAACATCCTTCCTAAAATGTGGTGCCCAAAACTGGACACAGGACTCCAGGTGGGGCCTGACCATAGCAGAATAGAGCGGAACGACCACCTCCCTTGATCTGGACACAAGGCTTCTGTTAATGCATCCTAAGATTGCATTCGCTTTCTCTCAGCCCCACCTACCTCACAGGTTGTCTGTTGTGCTCGGGACATACGGAATATGCTGCTTGTGGTTGTGAATTGTTACTCCTGCCTTTCCCACCTTACAGAGTGTCTGTTGTTGGAAGGGGAAGGAGTTTGTAAGCTGCTCTGAGACACCTTTGGGTAGTGAAGGGTGGGGTATAAATCCAATCTCCTCTTCTTCTTTCCCAAATGCCCAGGGTGCAAGGCACACCCCAACTCTTCTTGAGTGAGTCCAGGAGAATGGACTCCAGACAGTGTTTTTGATGGTATTCACCTACCTGCTTGTATCCTGCCGCCCTGCTCCCAGCTGTGTTCAAATGCTCTTGTTTTGCATTTCAGATGTCCTGTCCCCAGATCTGAGTTGAAAGAAAAATTGGCCATGGGTCTCTCTGCATCTTCTCCTTCGGCAGCAATCCAAGCAGATGTATCTGAACAGCCTCATACTGCTCCTTCGCAATGTCCCATGCACCAGAAGGAAGCGGAAGGTAACTTCCTCACTGAGCTAAAACAAGCAGAGCTTTTGAAAAGGAGTTCTACAATGGTTTGTGTACAGAGAGTTTGCATGTTATCACCATGTGTTAATATGGCAAGGATTTTAGGCCCTAAATGTGTAGCTTGGGGGCAATTTTGATGCTGAAATGAAAAGGTAACACCCCCCCCACTGAGACATACCAGCCCATCAGGTGAAGAATTAGCCACCTATTAACCTGAAATCAGGGCTGATTTCCCACAAGCTCGTTCCTCCCTTTGGGATCGTATGTGTCAATTTCACACCATGTGCTGTGCGGCCACATTTTGCTCCGCAGCTTTTCCTGATTTCCCCGTGTCTACTCAATCCTGTTTTTTGAGGATTGAGTAGACGCCGGGGAAATCAGGCGAAGCTGCGGACCAAAATCCGGCTGTGCAGCACATGTTGTGAAATCGACACGTACGATGGGGCAAAGGGAAGAACGAGCGCGGAGGAGCAGCTTGTGGGAAATCAGCCCAGGTCTTTAACTTCAGCGGTAGCTGACTGGAGAAAACTGATTTGTCAGAAGGCAACACCCCTACCACTCAGGCTCCACTGGGCTGTTTTGGATTGCTAGCTATTGGAGGGGGAATGTGCAGATCTGTCCTCACAGAGGAGGGAGAGCTTGTACCTGAATAAAACTTGGTCTTAAAGGTGCCACTGGACTGTTTTGGATTGCTAGCTATGGGGGGGGGGGAACGCGCAGATTTGCCCTCACAGAGGAGGGAGAGCTTGTACCTGAAGGTGGGC
>NW_015173247.1:57927-67521 GCF_001447785.1 Gekko japonicus | reverse complement strand
AAAACTTAAAGACACAGCCAAGCCCAAACAGTCTACAGAACAATAAACCTTAATCGCTATTCTTTTTTCTTTTTTTTTGTATTTTTTTTTTTTTAGACTTTTTATTTTCCATTATTATCA
The DNA here is from genome assembly GCF_001447785.1 of Gekko japonicus. NCBI lineage: Eukaryota > Metazoa > Chordata > Lepidosauria > Squamata > Gekkonidae > Gekko > Gekko japonicus. The sequence continues at coordinate 67,401 of NW_015173247.1, read as the reverse complement.
CATTTTACATCTTTTTATCAATTGGTTGAATATTCCCTTTTCCCTCCCTCCCCCGAAAGGCTTCCCGCAATGCACTTCCCTCATGTCCCACATAGATAAACTCAGGATAACATCAAGTACTTAATATTGTTCTAAACATAGTAAATTTTGTCTCACGTCCCAGTTCTTTTCTAAATATATCTTAAAGTCCTTCCATTCTTCAAAAAATTCTTGGTCCTCTTTATTGTTCAACTTTTTGGTTATTTTGTCCATCTCAGCCATGAACAGAACTTTTTGTATCCATTCTTCCAGATCTGGTATTTTTTCTTGCTTCCAATATTGAGCATATATCATTCTTGCCGTTGTTATCAAATATCAGAACAGTGTCTTTTTTGTTACATTCAGTTCTTCCATTTTTAAACCTAAGAGCAGAATTTCAAGTGTTTTCTTGAAAGAACATTTTAGAATCTTTTGCATTTCGCTGTGGACTTTTGTCCAAAAGTACCTAGCTTTATCACATGTCCACCACATGTGATAAAATGAGCCCTCATGTTTTTTACATTTCCAACATTTGCTAGACATATTCTGGTTCATATTTGCTATTTTCTTAGGTGTCATGTACCATCTATAGATCATTTTGTAACAATTTTCTTTTACATTAGTACATACAGATAGTTTCATAGAATTTCAGTCATCAGTATACAGGCTAAAGAATAGCGATGAAACTTAATCGCTATTCTTTAGCCTGTATACTGATGACTGAAGTGACTAAAACCAACTTCACATATGGTGATCAAGCTAATGCAATGTGTTCTATGAGCTTGAACAGAGATAAAATTAAAAACGTATCCAGGGGATATAGGCAGCCTTAGATGGAATTATGTCATTCTCTGACATGTATTGAAGCACAGAAAACCACACTGCAACAAACCGCTCATAAGCCTTTGTTGTATCTACTAATGTAGCCTGAGTGACCTGTGTCAGCTTCTCTAAAATAAATAGATCCCAAATTTTATCATGCCACGTTTGTATCAAGGGAGAGGAACTGACTTTCCATCCAGCCTCTATGGTTAGACGAGCTGCAGCCAGACGTTTAGATATAAGATCTTTCTGAGCTCTAGTAGCCATTACTTCCTCCATCATATCAAAAAGCACTAATTTTGGACAAGCAGGTAAGTTTAATGATGTAATATCACTTTAAAAGCCAGTTTGGTGTAGTAGTTAAGTGTGTTACTATTTGCAGCCAAAACCACATTAGCAGCCACATGGAAATCCACGAGTAGGCTAAATGTAAACCTCTGGTACATAAAGCTATGGAACCTTTATATAATGGAGAAAATCTCAGATACTCTGAAACAAAATCTATCTAGAGGTGGTCAGAATGACATTGTATGTATATGGTACCCCCTACTAGTACATCTATCTACCAAAGAAACAGCACCTGATGTAATAAACACTCTGCATCTATGGTAATTTTCAAACTGTATAATACCGACAAATTGTACGAAAAGTATGAAGCCATTGAGAGATGCCTATGCTCATGCTTACCTTGTATATCTTTGCTGTTTATAAAAATGAATAAAAATTATCTGTTTAAAAAATAATTTTAAAAAAACATTAAAAAAAGTATGTGGACTCTAGTCGATGAGAAACGGGTTGGATTCCCCACTCCTCCACTTGCACCTAGCTGGATGACCTTGGGCAAGCCGTAGTTCTGATAAGAGCCGTTCTTGAAAAAAGAGCAGTTTCTGTCAGAGCTCTCTCAGCCCCACCTACCTCACAGGGGTGTCTGTTGTGGGGAGGGGAAGGGGAAGGAGTTTGTAAGCCGCTCTGAGACACCTTTGGGTAGTGAAGGGCGGGGTATAAATCCAATCTCCTCCTCCTCCTCTCCTAAAAGGGGATTAGACAAATTCGTGGAGGATAGGTATTATCCGTGGCTACTGGCCAAGGTCACTAAAGGGAGCCTCTTGCATTCAGAGGCAGTAAACCTCTTAATCCCAGTGCCCGGGGGGCAACATCAGACAAAGGCCTCAGCCTCTATGCCCTGTTGTTGGCCCTCCATAGGAACTGGTTGGTCACTGTGTGAAACAGGATTCTGGTCTACATGGACCACTGGGCTGATCCAGCAGGGCTCTTCTGATGTTCTTATGAAGACCTCAGCCGCTCTGCCCTCTTGTTGGCCCTCCAGAGGAGCTGGCTGGCCACTGTGAGAAACAGGATGCTGGACTAGATGGGCCACTGGGCTGATCCAGCAGGGCTCTTCTGATGTTCTTATGAAGACCTCAGCCGCTCTGCCCTCTTGTTGGCCCTCCAGAGGAGCTGGCTGGCCACTGTGAGAAACAGGATGCTGGACTAGATGGGCCACTGGGCTGATCCAGCAGGGCTCTTCTGATATTCTTAAAAAAGACGGGCCAGATTTTTTCCAGAGAACTCATTAAATGTTAGTAGTTTTGAGTTTTAGACTAGGTTAGTAATTTGCCATTCTTTTGTGGTATAAACAGTCATTGTTCTTTGTAAAAAATATCTGAATGGAAGGTTACACCGCCATAAGCCATGTGTGTAGCTGGCCCCTATGCTTTGTTTGAGAGAGAATACCACTGCCTACCAGGTCATGCACGTAGCTCTCTTCCTTTCTGTTTCTAGGCAGAAAGAGATGAGCGGGTTATGCTCTTCTTCTGCTGTGGCCTTGCTCCAAGGAGAGATACTACAGAGAATAATTCATTGTGCTTTCCTTGTCTCCATAGTGGGGGTACAGTTACAGGCAGGGCTATTTTTGGGCAGGAACGCACAGGAACAGAGTTTCGGCTGGCTCCCAAGTTGGCCACGCCCAGCAGGAACTCATTAGCATAATAGGCCACACCTAGCAGCAGAAACTCATTAGGATTGGCTACATTAGGGGTGTGTGGCCTAACATGCAAAGGTTCCTGCTACCAAAAAAGCCTTGGGTTTTGACAACAAACGAGGTAAACAGAATAACAAGCAAAAGGTGGGTGTGGCTGGATGACCACACTTCTGGTAACATGGGGGTGCGGCCTAATGTGCTAATGAGCTGTGCTGTCAGGGTGTGGCCTAATATGCTAATGATTTTCTGCTGTTGGGTGTGGCCTGTTATGCTAATGGGTTCCTGCTGGGCTTTTTCTACAAAAAGGGCCCTGGTTACAGGGACAATAGTCACTGCACAGTCTCCCATCTGTGCCCGCCATATTTTTTTTGTGGCAGCTGACCTGATTCTGCATGCAGGTTCCTGACCAGACAGTGGAGACGGTAGGATTTATTCACCGGATCCTCCTTTCCCTTTTCCTCTTTCCCACCACTGCCAAGAAAGGGACAAGATCTGTATTTCTAGGCCATGGAATTTCTCCAGGAATTGCTCTTCCCAGTATCTCTCAGCCATGCACCATAAAGGTTGTCTTGCTAAATCTGTTTCCAGCCGCCGCTGCTTGGCGCTGTATATATAGCAGCAGGAGTCAAGTTTCAGTTAAGGGTAGGGTTGCCAAGTCGACTTAACCTGCAAAGCGGGGGGATTCCTGGCTCCGTCGGGAGTCTCCCCGCCAGTGTTCCCTCTAAGCTGAGTCAGTGTGAGCCAGCTCACAGTTTTTTAGCCTCCAGCTCGCACATCTGGAGGGCTCCAGAGCAAACTCATTTATGCCGTAGTCAAATCGCCCACTCGCAGCTTTAATGCCCAGTAGCTCACAAACAATGTTCCCTCTAAGCTGTGGAGTCTTGTGAGCAAAAATTCTACTTTGTGAGCTACTAGCATTAAAGTTGTGAGCAGGTAATTTGGCTACTGCATAAATCAGTTTGCTCTGAAGCCAGACTTCCTGAACTAAGACAAAAATGTGTGAGCTGGAGGTTAAAAAACTGTGAGCTAGCTCACACTAACTCAGCTTAGAGGGAACACTGCTCACAAACTAAAATTTTTGCTCACAAGACTCCACAGCTTAGAGGGAGCATTGCTCCTCGCGTGCTCGGAAGTGACGTCATCGTGTCACCCACGTTGGGGGCGGGGCACCGTGACTCGAGGGAAAACCATAGAGTTTTCCCTCGATTCACAGAGTGTCCCCCCCCACAACGTGGCCAGTGTGATGATGTCCCCCCCCCCAGGGGGTGGAGTTCCCCCTGGGGCCCGATCTGCCGGCGGCGGGTAACAGGCCTCCCGGGTGGGAATTTACCCGCCCCCAGCGGGGACTTGGCAAGCCTAGTTAAGGGCTTAATGGAAAACGGAGCTCCTAGTTCAGTTGCCTTTGCATTCAAGTTCTGTTGCATAATTGCCTGCTTATTTTGTTTTAGGTTGCCCCATGCACGTGAACTCAGCTAGCGGTCCCGATGAGAACCAGAATGTGTCTGGCCCTGTGCATCAAGAAAGAGCGTATGAATACGTTGAGTGTCCTGTGAAGTCACAGGTGCATGAGAAGCTTGATCCCAGAAACATGGTAACTTTCATTTTCTTTCCAGTACACTTTCTGTGAGATATAAAAGTGCCGGTGTAAACTTCTTACAAAGGCGGCAGCTGTCTTTATGCATGTGTTGCAGTTCTTTAATACACATTCATAAAGGCTTAATATTTTGACATGTACGTATGATGATAACACAGCAGAACACAGAAACAGCATGGATCGTTCATCCTTTAGTTTAGACAAACCCTAACTCTTTGGGCTGAAAAAGGGCAGCCACGCTGGCATTGCTCTTGGAAACTGTATCGGTCCATTTGAGGCTGCTTTCAAGAATAGGTAGGATTAGAGATGTAAAATTTCCGGATATTTTGAAGCTCGGAAAACCCCCCCGGGGTTTTCCCGTTTTTTTTTCCTGGAGAAAAAAATGGAAATTTTTGGAAATTTTTTAAAAAATGCTACATTAAGCACTTTTTTTTTCTTTTTCAGATTGAAAGTCATTCTGTAACTTTAGGAACATAAAATATGACTATGGACATTTTTACTTGGCATGAAATTATCACAGCTAGCATATTAAAAATATATTGTATCCAAACAATTGTTACAAACAGAATACCCACCCGCATGCAAAAACAAAACTGAAACCTTTTTCCTTGTCCTCAGTGCACAGAGATCAATCTGATACCATGCATATTTTTTAGAAATGATTTGGAAAATATTTGAAAATATTTGAACACCTTGTCTTAAAATATTTTATTCCACAATCAATTTTTTTTCTTTTCTTTTCTCAATTTTTCCAATTTTTCAGAAAAAAACAAAATGGGTTTCAGAGAAAAAATGGGGGGGGGGGGACGATGTTTTTTTCCTGAATGTCTCCGGTTTTTTCCCGGGCCTTCACATCTCTAGGTAGGATCTTTCAGTATGTGACTTTTTTTACATCTGCCGTTTGTGAAACTGGCCTACTGGTAGTATTTTGGAGCAGCTACTATTCTGAAATGCAAAACAGAGCATTTGAACACAGCTGGGGGCGCAGGGCGGCAGGATGTAAAAGGAAGAGTTTTTGGAAAGCTTATCAGGAAATGATAAAGCCTGAATGAAGCAAAATTCCTACAGAAGGAATTGTAGGAACATTCTGCTGGGACACGGGGCTAGATCCAAAGAAAAAACAAAGTTAAAATCTGCAGATCGTTCCCTGTTCTACCAAATATTCACTACTCTCATTTTTTCTTCTTCTTTTTTTTAGATGCCACCTCCTAATCAGCTGCCATCCCCTGGTCAACCATTTTCACTCTCTTCCACAAGAGAAGAATCTACTATTCCTAGAGCTTTTGCTCAACAAAACTGGGTTTATCCTTCAGAGCAAATGTTTTGGAATGCAATGCTTAGGAAAGGGTAAGTGAAATGAGAATAGAGGTGCGTGATAACTGCAGCCTGCCCCAGGACATCTGTCCCAGTATTGGGACTAGTCACAGTTATGCCACGATGATCAAAAGGGCACTGATTGACAAGTTGCCTAAGCGTGTGCTTAAGCAGAGTTGCACCTCCGTTTGCTCACAGTCAGGGCTTTTTTTTGTAGAGAAAGCCCAGCAGGAACTCATTAGCATAACAGGCCACACCCAACAGCAGAAACTCATTCGCATATTAGGCCACACCCCTGACAGTGCAGCTCATTAGCATATCCCCATGGCTTCCCTTGGCTTGCCCGGGCATCCTTGGAAAGGCTGGGGAAGGCACAGGGGGGCATTTAAATGCCTCCCCGATCTTTCCAGGGCCCCCCCCTGGCCCGCCCACCTCAGAGTCGCCGAGGGGGGGATGTGACGGAATTGAAACTCTGGGACCAGCAGAATGTTAAGATAGATCCCGGCTGAGTCACATGACCTAGAGGGGAGGGGGCCTTTTGGCTGGAGCATTCCGTGAGTGACAGAAAACTGACCTAACTGACGGTTGAGGGGGGGGGGACGGTTGGAAGAGGGAGTTGGAAGAGAGTGGATGCCTAAGACCTGGGTGGTCACAAACACACAGAAACCCTGCTTGATAGGGACTCAAATAGGGGTTGAGGAAAGACAAAAAGGGATCTGGAGTGAGGAGTCTGGAAGGCTGGTTGGAGGACCAGTTAGACTTAGGGGGGGACCAGACCAGTTAAAGCCAATAAGTTGACCACTGAAGGAGCGAACCACAGACAGCCTCAGACAAGGCAAAGGGATATAAAGATTTCAACAAAGTATCCGAACATCCCATGTAAATATATCCCATCCCCCTGTAGTGTTTCCTGTGCCACAATAAAACAACTGTGCCTTTTTGAAAGTTATAAGTATTTTTGCCTGACTTTCTGGGGAGCCATATACTGTGCAGTGGTCCTCAAGGAAGACAGCCTGAAATATACCAAACCCGAAGAGAATATTATACATTGGGTGTAGAGGACTGGGTCAAAAGCAATAAAATCAACTCTGACTAGGTCCTGACACGCAGACCCTCACATAACTGTCAGTAGAAAGGGGGTTTGTGTCTTAGGGGGTCGGCTCTCCAGCAATGTTCCCTCTAAGCTGTGGAGTCTTGTGAGCAAAAATTCTCCTTTGTGAGCTACTGGCATTAAAGTTGTGAGCGAGCGATCTGGCTGCCACATGAATTAGTTCGCTCTGGAGCCATCCTTCCTGAGCCAGGACAAAAACGTGTGAGCCGGAGGCTAAAAAACTCTGAGCTAGCTCACACTAACTCAGCTTAGAGGGAACACTGCTCTCCGGGCCTTCCCTCTGTAGCCACGCACGCAGTGGTTTTGGGTGTAGTGGGCGTGGCCAACTCTGAAGCCAGCCGGAACGCCGTCCCTGTGCGTTCCTGCCCCAAAATAGCCCTGCTCACAGTCATCCATTGTTGCCTTTGCGTCTCATCGCTATCACCTCTTCTCCCCATTTCCTTCCTGTCAAAAGGTAGATTGTAAGTTCTTTGGAGGTCAGTCCATTTTTTAATTTGTCTTAAATCCAATGGACAGTAGAAAAAGGCTAGATTGTCTCTGTTCAAGAGAGAACATTACCAGTGATTTGTAAGGTGATAAGAAGCTCTTGAGGTGATGTGCAAGTTCTGTCTGCGGGGCTGGATCTGCTAGCTCACGTAGGGTGCGGTCAGACGGCGGGCTGGAAGCATGTAATGTGCATGAACTGACATGCATCCTAGTTATTTATCCAATCGACAAAACTCCCCCCCAATATGAATTTGAAAATCAGCCTTATTTAAATCTTTGTACACTACCCTTCCTTTTGGATCCATTTATTTATTAGATTTTTACCCCGCCCTCCCGGCCTAGGCTGGCTCAGGGCGGGTCACAACAGAATAGAATCTCAACAATATAATCACATAAAACCAGGGGTCATTTCCTGCAGGAGCGCACAGGAGCGGAGCTCCGGCAGTAAAGAGCCCAGGGGGCGGGCACATGCAACAAGCCCCACCCCCTGCTCCCAGCAGCCCTCAGTCAGAGCAAGAAGAAGCCAGGTCAGTTGCAGACTTCCCGGCCAAAAACAGTCCAGTGGCACCTTTAAGACCAAGTATTATTCAGGTACAAGCTCTCCCTCCTCTGCGAGAACAGATCTGCACGTCCCCCATCCCCCCCAATAGCTAGCAATCCAAAACAGTCCAGTGGAGCCTGAGCGGTGGGTGTTGCCTTCTGACACACTTCCGGTGATGTCAGGGGGTGTGGCATATGCAAATAAGTTATGCTTATGAGTTATGCTAATGAGCTCCTGCACCTCTTTTTCTACAAAATGACCCCTGCATAAAACCATACTTTCATAAATACTGTATTAAAACTCAAACATAATAACATAATAAAGTGCTAGTGTGGCTTTGTGGACTGAGTGCCCATGAAATGGCCTTTGTAGACTTAATGGATCTTTGTTAGGGCCATTTCAGTAATTCCTAAAACATAGTTGCATTTGGTGCCTGGAACAGATAATCCTTCATGATAGTGTGCATATTATTTCTTTGTTCATTAGGAAAGTGGACAGTGCACATGATTTCATCCTGTATGTTCTTTGGACTCATTGCATTTAATTAGAGAAGGGGGAAAAGTATATAGAACCACCATTAGTACTTTCTAACTCCTTTAATATTGATTTCTTTAGATGGAAATGGAAAGATGACGACTTAACACCTGTAGATATGGGTAATATCATTAAGATTCATAATCAGAATAATGAGCAGGCTTGGAAGGAAATTCTGAAATGGGAAGCACTACATGCAAGGTGAGTAGATTTGCCGTCTTAAGCAGCAAATAATTTTGATAAGAGCTGAACATTTATCTTTAGAATTTGTGATGGAATCTGCCCATCATGGAAGGATATGTAGCTGGATTTTACTGTTCCTTTACCATTCTGGTTTTGCCTAGATTGCTGACCCGTGTGTTTCTGAAATTGCTTTTCAGGGAGTGCCCGTGTGGACCAACACTTGTTCGGTTTGGAGGTAAAGCTAAGGAATATTCACCAAGAGCCAGAATACGATCCTGGATGGGGTATGTTCTGAAGAAAAGCTGGCTTTGTTTATAATAGAAAGTCTTAAAAGTCACCTTCAAGGGAAGGTGAATAGAATGAGGCAGATGGGCACTGAACACTGTGTGCAGTTCCGGTCACCACACCTTAAAAAGGATATTATAGCTTTGGAAAAAGGGCAGAAAAGGGCAACTCGAATGATCAAAGGGTTGGAATTCTTTCCTTTTTTTTTGAGGAAAGGTTAAAGCGCTTAGGGCTCTTTAGCTTGGAGAAACGACGACTGAGGGGTGACATGATTGAGGTTTATAAGATTACAAGAGAAAAGACCCGCGAAACTCGCGGCCTCGCTTCTCTCTTCCCCTCCCCCCCTCTGTAGCGAGCCCCGGCGGCTACGCTATGAACCGAGCGGCTGCTTGCCGCCTCCTCCCAAGTGGCGGCGGCTTTTTCTCCTCCCCCCAGCTCTGAGCCAAGCGGCGGCGGCGGCAGCTTCCCCCTCCGAGCCGAGCGACGGCGGCTCCCCCCCCTGCTCCGAGCCGAGCGGTGGCGACGGCTTTTTATCACCCCCCCTCCAAGCTGAGCGGTGGCTTTTTCTCCCCCCCCTCCGAGCCGAGCGCCGAGCGGCTCGCGCT
>NW_015173247.1:54083-57766 GCF_001447785.1 Gekko japonicus | reverse complement strand
GGGCCAGTTCACTATTAGATATATAGATGCATGGGATAGAGCAGGTAGAGAAAGAGGTACTTTTCTCCCTTTCTCACAATACAAGAACTCATGGGCACTCCATGAAATTGCTGAGCGGCCAGGTTAGAATGGATAAAAGGAAGTACATCTTCACACAAAGAGTGATTAACACATGGAATTCACTGCCACAGGAAGTGGTGGCGGCTACAAGCATGGACGGCTTCAAAAGGGAATTAGATAAGTATATGGAGCAGAGGTCCATCAGTGGCTATTAGCCACAAGGTATAGATAGGGACTCTGGGGCAAGTGATGCTCTGTCTTCTTAGTGCTTGGGGGGGGTTAACAGTGGGAGGGCTTCTAATGTCCTAGCCCCACTGGTGGACCTCCTGATGGCACCTGGTATTTTTGGCCCCTGTGTGACAGAGTGTTGGACTGGATGGGCCTTTGGCCTGATCCAACATTGGTCTTCTCTTATGTTCTTAACACTTCTTAAAGTTTAATACGTAATCTATATATCTAATAGCGAAGGTGCCCCCTGCGTGCGGATATCTATATCCGCACGTGGGGGGCAGGGAGATTTTCTTGTACACTTGGGGCAGTCCCCCCAGGTGTGCACAAAAATCCAAGAAGTCATTAAGATTCATAATCAGAATAATGAACAGGCTTGGAAGGAAATTTTGAAATGGGAAGCACTTTATGCTAGGTGAGTATATTTGCCATCTTAAGCAACAAATAATTTTGGTAAGAGCTAAGCATTTATCTTCAGAATTTGTGATGGAATCTGCCCATCATGGAAGGATATGTAGCTGGATTTTACTGTTCCTTTACCATTCTGGTTTTGCCTAGATTGCTGATCTGTGTGTTTCTGAAATTGCTTTTCAGGGAGTGCCCGTGTGGACCAACACTTGTTCGGTTTGGAGGTAAAGCTAAGGAATATTCACCAAGAGCCAGAATATGATCCTGGATGGGGTATGTTTTGAAGAAAAGCTGGCTTTGTTTATGATAGAAAGTCTTTAAAGTCCCCTTCAAGAGAACGGGAATAGAATGAAGTAGTTGGGCACTGAACACTTGTTAAAGTTTAATACGTAATATGTCTATAATTTTGGTGGTTATCTTGATACTGTGTAATAAATACTGTCTTCCTTCCAGGTATGAATTACCTTTTGATAGGCATGATTGGATTATTGAACGCTGTGGAAAAGAAGTCAGATACGTTATTGATTATTATGATGGAGGAGAAGTAGATAAGAACTATCAGTTTACTATTTTGGACGTTCGCCCTGCTTTTGATTCCCTGACTGCTGTGTGGGACAGGATGAAGGTGGCTTGGTGGCGCTGGACTTCATAACTAAGCTTCCACAGTATGGAAAACAATATTAGAACTGTATTATTTGAAGTGGTATTGAGACTTTGGACTTGAATAAAAATCCATGGTGACTGCTGTTCTATATAATAGCATTGTACTAGCCACTGGGGGACAAACTGCATTGCTTTAATCGAGGCTTTATTTAAGTAATATGGTGTGTGTGTGTTCTTCCCCCTCCTGCAATGAAGAAGAAGAAGAGATTGGATTTATACCCTGCCCTTCACTACCCAAAGGAGTCTCAGAGTGGCTTACAATCTCCTTTCCCTTCCCCTCCCCACAACAGACACCCTGTGAGGTAGGTGAGGCTGAGAGAGCTCTGACAGAAACTGCTCTTTTTCAAGAACAGCTCATATCAGAACTAAGGCTTGCCCAAGGTCATCCAGCCACAGGTGCAAGTGGAGGAGTCGGGGAATCAAACCCGGTTCTCCCAGATTAGAGTCCGCGCACTTAACCACGACACCAAACTGGCTCTTTCCATCACATTTGATCTCAAGTGGAAGACATTATGGAACTATTATGCATCAAGGATTAGAGGCAGCACTAAAATATAGATTTTAAGCAGCACTGCTGTGGAATGGGGAATAGTTGTAATCAGGCAGTAGAGCAGGTATGCCTTTCAGTATAGTTTCTGGTTGTGGGGGGAATACTTACTTGAAAGATAAGAGGGTGGAACTCCATATTTTGAAATGATGTTTTGTTTGGTCAGAAATGGAAAGTGTCATCTTTGCCATTCAAAATGTACATTATTAAATGTTTTGTGAGTGGCATATGAAGTCACATGCTGGACCTACATATCCATAAAGTAACCATGGTTTATGAAAAGATGCATTATTTTAAAAAACAATCAGAAAAACAACTACTTGACAGTTTTCACATCCTGCCTGTGTGGAAGTTGAGGTGGAGATGGGTTAAAAAAATCTGTGCTAATGTCTGTTTTGAAATACTTTGCTCTTTAAATTACATGTTCAAATGTACAGTACTGCAAAGAATGTTATGTGTGATAAATGACTCAGAGAATCAAGTTTTTCACTTTACATATATTTCACTGGGTAGCATATAGTTTAGAACTTTTGGCACTCTAATAGATAACTGAGCAAGGGAGGATAGATGTTGAGTCCCCTTGGAAACATACACTTAAAGGTGTCGCAGCTGAAATGTTTTCTCTGCAAGTTCTTCAAAAAAAGCCAGTAAAGCGTTGGACTATGCAGTCAGGTTAAAACTGTAGTATTCCCATACATGAAGAGAGGTGTCTAAAAGATACTAATACCAAAGGTACTGATGTAATACAAGAAGTTGTTTTGCATTGGATTTTCCTACGAGCTGCCTTTGAAGCAGTCTTCAAATAGCTGAAGGGCTGTCATGTAGAAGATGGAGCGGATCTATTCCCTCTTGCTCCGGATTGCAAGACTAGATCTAATGGGTGGAAATTACAAGGGAGTCGTTACCGGCTAAATATCAGGAGAAACTTCCTAACTGTCAGAGTGGTTGAGCAGTGGAACAGTCTGCCTCGGGAGGGGGTGGATGCTCCTTCGCTGGACGTTTTCAAGCGGAGGCTGGACGACCATCTTTCGGGTATGTTGTAGGTATGTAGGGGCTATCTTTCAGTTATGCTCCTGCAGAGTGCAGGGGGCTGGACTAGATGACCTGCAAGGTCCCTTCCAACCTTAACATTCTATGATTCTATGATTTGAAGAATTTTGTGGTACTAAAATCATTTTTGTGTGAGTTTTGAAGGACGTTTGTATAACAGAGCTTTCATTTTCTGGTGGAGGCACGTTTTGCCATGTTAAATCCAAATGGATGTACAAACTAGCCTGGGATCGGTAAAAAGGGCTTCCAGGCCAATGCTCTACTGCCTTGGAGCTATGCCTAGGTCCCATCCCAGCCCTTTTCAGCTGGGTATTCTTGGTCAGCAAACTTGGGTTCTCTTACGCTCCTTTCTGCATCCTGTACAATGCTATAATGGCCGTACCCTTCTTTCATTCTTTCTTGCCATTACCACCACCCTCCTATCTGGTTTGCAAATGAAGCAGAGAACATGTAAAAGTGGTGGACAAAGGTGAGTGTTACGTTGCCAGAGGCACTGCCTTTTACTCTTGAGTAGCCCCAATAGCAAGGGCACCCCACTTCGAACATGGCCCAGAGACCCACAAAACTCAGGCCAAGGAAGGCACTCTTGGTTCTGAAACACAGAGCTAGCCACAGCTCTGAAAAAAGAGGGTCTCCATTTTCAAGCGACAGGCAACCTCAGAGCAAGCCTCCAGTCTTCCCCCTTCCCCCCAGCAGAGATTACGCTTATGGAATAACAATTGAGTTC
>NW_015173247.1:49138-53760 GCF_001447785.1 Gekko japonicus | reverse complement strand
ACAGATTCTTTTGAACCGTGGTGCCGGAGAAGACTCTTGAGAGTCCCTTGGACTGCAAGGAGATCAGATCAGTCAATCCTAAAAGAAATCAACCCTGACTGTTCCCTGGAAGGCCAGATAATGAAACTGAAGCTCAAATACTTTGGCCACCAAATGAGAAGGGAGCACTCCCTGGAGAAGACCCTGATGCTGGGAAAGACTGAAGGTCAAAGAAGACGGGGACGGCAAAGGATGAGATGGTTAGACAGTGTCATCGATGCAACGAACATGAAATTGAGCAAACTTCAGAGGACAGCGGAAGACAGGAAGGCCTGGCGAGATCTGGTCTATGGGGTCGCGAAGAGTTGGTCTCGACTGTGCGAATGAACAACAACAACTCCCACCTTTTGTTTACCCTGGCCAGGAGGACCATTAGTGGTCAGATAATTCAACTAGCCACCGAGCACCGGGCTTCTATTGTTAAATCCAGATAGTGCCTCTCTGGAAGCTCACTGGTCACATCTAGGCCTTGCCTATCCTGAGGCCACACACCCCTGGGACTCATTATTGGTCCAGGAAATCTATTGTTCTCACCTGAGATCAGCCCCCAGGACCGCCCATTGGTCTGTATTGTCTTCCAATGGGTATATCCCAGCGTAATTTATTTTTTATTTTATCACACGTAAACATGGCCTCAGACCATGTGTTTTCTGCCATAATCCAAAATGGCAGTCCACCCCTGAACTCTCTGAGTTTAGGCCACAATCCTTTCTTCATGGACCTCTGCACATCTGGACCAGGTTGTATCACCCCTCTATAAGCTATCAATCAATCACCTCTGCTTCCTTATAGTTCTATAGTGTGTGTGTGAGTGTTTGAATATTGTTTGTATGCTTGAGAATGTTTAGTAAAGAAATCATTCTTTTAGCCACCCAGTTTCTGTGTCTGTTCCTGGGTTCTTGGGAATCCTAACTCTGGTATACACAGGTCAGATCCTATAGATAAGCCAATTACATATTAATAATTATAATTCCCCATCTTTATTAAATAATAGAGCAATTTGGCTAACAATTAAGGGCAGTGGTTGAATACTGCTCCCTGTGGGGTAGCCAGTGTAGTCGCAAAAAGAAGAAGAAGGGCTTTGCCGCACCCTTTTAAAAGAAACAAATGTACTGGAGTCAGCTGCATGAAGTTACTTCTCAGTTCTCAGCAAGGGTTTTATACACGGAATGTGCAACCAGAAAATGAACAGTAGATTAAAAGGCTTAGTTTGTGACATTTCCATGCAAAATTGCACTAATCTATTTCATCTGTAAGGTGTTACAATACTGCTCTGAATAATCATTTGTAAGGCTGTTGTATGTGAACCCTTGCCTCTTTTCACATCGCTGCTGGCAGAATCTTTCCAATAATCTTTGAAAGAGTAATAATATGGTAACGTTTGTGAAGACGTTTTGGGGGAACCAGCAAAAGTTTGTATGTTACTGACAAAATCACGAATGCAACTTTTAATTATTAGGATAGATGTTAGTGTGTGATAACTATGACTGCACATCATCACGGTAGCTGATTTTGCAAAATTTAAAGCCTTGATTTTTGAATTGTAGAAACTTTTTTTTTTAAAGGAAAACTCTTTGTGATGGCCACTGCATCTGATGGATTTTGTCAGATTAGTTTTTGCAAATTTAGCCACTTCACTGCTTACTCCCAACTCCAAATCATTAATGAACAAGTTAAAAAGCAGTGGACCAAGTACTGATCCCTGCGGTACCCCACTGCTTACCACCCTCCACTGAGAAAATTGCCCATTTATACTCACTCTCTGTTTTCTATTAATTAGCCAGTTTTTAATCCATAAAAGGACTTGTCCTTTTATCCCATGATTTTTGAGCTTACTTAGGAGCCTTTGATGAGGAACTTTATCAAAAGCTTTCTGGAAGTCAAAGTAAACAATATATATTGGATCCCCCTTGTCCACATGTTTGTTCACCCCCTCACAGAACACTAACAGGTTAGTGAGACAAGATCTTCCCTTACAGAACCCATGCTGAGTCTGCCTCAATAGGTTTTGTTCATCTATGTGCCTACTAATTCTTTCCTTAATGGTTTCCATCTCCAGAGGCCTACACAGATCATGACAGGCCCACAAGCAACTAGTGCAAGGGAGGGAACAGGAGACTGCTGGGGAGGGGGAGTGGGCAGAGCCTCTCCAATGTGGCTTCAGCATGGTGGAACAAGCCCGTCTGCAGCAGTCAAGGAGCATGGGAGCGTCCGCCCAGTGCTGCACCACTGGCTCAGTCTCCAGTGATTTCTTTATTAGCTCAGAACACAGACAAACAAGACACAGAACAACCCAACTGTATACAGTTTGAACCTGGAAAACCACACCCCTTGGAACAATAACGTCCAATCAAAGATGAGTGCTTGGAACCAATGAAAATTGTTCCCGCTGAAAGTCAGAGTCTTTCCGGATTGGTCTGTTCGCAATCCGGTTGCGTAGATTTGGATGCTGAGAGTCTACGGGGCTTGTGACCTAGGGTTGCCAACCCCCCTGGTTTGGCAGGGGTCCCCTGCTTTTTGGAGGCTTCTCCCCCCCCCCCAAGCCCCAATCCCTGCCGCCACTCCTCTCCCTCCTCTTTTTTTTTCAAGAACAGCTCTTATCAGAACTACGGCTTGCCCAGGGTCGTCCAGCAGCTGCGAGTGGAGGAGTGGGGAATCAAACCCGGTTCTTCCAGATTAGAGTCTGCGCACTTAAACACTACATCAAACGGGCTTTTAAAGCTGCCCATGACCATATCTACATCTTCTGGCAGCAAATCCCACACTGTAATCACTCATTGAGTAAAGAAGTATTTTCTTTTACCCATCCTGAATCTACTGCCCATCCACTTCATTAGATGTCCTCCTTGAGTTTAAATATTTGGGGAGAAAGAGAAAAGTTCTTCTCTTAGTCCACTCTAAGCTGAGTTAGTGTGAGCTAGCTCACAGGTTTTTAGCCTCCAGCTCACACATTTTTGTCTTCGCTCAGGAAGGATAGCTCCAGAGCAAACTAATTTATGCAGCAGCCAAATTCCTTGCTCACAACTTTAATGCCAGTAGCTCACAAAGTAGAATTTTTGCTCACAAGACTCCATAGCTTAGAGGGAGCATTGCCCCTGAGGTAGGTGGGGCTGAGAGAGCTCTGACAGAAACTGCCCTTTTTCAAGAACAGCTCTTATCAGAGCTACGGCTTGCCCAAGGTCATCCAGCAGCTGTAAGTGGAGGAGTGGGGGAATCAAACCCGGTTCTCCAAGATTAGAGTCCGTGCACTTAACCACTACCCCAAACTGGATACACCAACTTGGAGCTTACCAGCTGCTGTCCTTTATACAGTTTATATATCCGGTACCTAGCATTACGTTTTATGGCACACATGGCCTGGTCTGACAAAGTGGCATTTGTGTCAGATCTGGCCCTGGTAACAAATGAGTTCGACACCACCGGCCTAGTGATTAATATATTACTGTAATAACTGTACCAGAATCTGGCATTATGAAAAAACCCCACCAACATTCAGTCAGAATAAAGGTAAAGGTAAAGGTTCCCAATGTCTAAAGTGACATCTTCTAAAGTTGAAACTTTCCAGTTCATTCTGTGTCACGAGAAAACCACAAAAGAACTGTTTATCATTGGTCGATATAGTACATTCTTATCTCGGCCTTCTTCCAAGCAGCTGCTGTGCAAAGTTGTTCCACTTTTTAAATCCGTATCAGTAGCTTAGGCCAGGACAGAATGTAATGGCCCAAGCCACCCAGTGAGCTTAGAATCATAGAGTCGGAAGGGATCTCCATCTAGCCCAACCCTCTGCACGGTGCAGGGAATTCACAAATACCTCCCCCCCCCCAACACCTCTAGTGACCCATATTCTATGCCCAGAAGATGGTCAAAAAGCCTCCAGGATCTCCGGCCAAACTGGCTGAGGGAAAAGTGCTTCCTGACCCCAAAGTGGCGGCCAGCATTTCCCTGGGCGTGTAAGAAAGGACCACGAGAACTCAGCACTGAGGCAACCCTTCCTGCCCTCCCTTCTCATGATCTGCCTAAGTTCACAGAACCAGCACTGCTGTCAGATGGCCATCTAGCCTCTGCTTAGAGGAGGAGGAGGAGGAGAAAAGGAGGAAGAGGAGATCGGATTTCTAGTCTCAGAGCAGCTTACAATCTCCTTTCCCTTAACCTCCCCACAACAGACACCCTGTGAGGGAAGTTGGGCTGAGAGAGCTCTCTCGAGAACTGCCCTTGAGAGAACAGCTCTAAGAGAACTGTGACAGACCCAAGGCCACCCAGCTGGCTTTCATGTGGAGGAGTTGGGGAATCAAGCCTGGATCTCCCAGATTAGATTAGCGCTCTTAACCACTGCACCAAAATGTGCAGAAACAGGCCATGAATCTTTTTGAAGCCATATCGAGATAAATCACACAGCCTGGTCAATAGGGTTGCCAAGTCCCCCCGGGGGGCAGATTTCCCCCGCTTTGTAGGCCCGATTTCCGCCCCCGCGGAATCGGGCCTGGGGGCAACCCCCCACCCCCGCGTGCACGTCACAGGAAAGTGACATCATGATGCTGGGCACGCTGGGGGCGGGGCCACAGCCATTTGAGGGGAAAACAGAG
>NW_015173247.1:20798-47795 GCF_001447785.1 Gekko japonicus | reverse complement strand
TCCCCACTTCTCCACTTGCACCTGGTTGGATGACCTTGGGCAAGCTGTAGTTCTGATAAGAGCTGTTCTTGAAAAAGAGCAGTTTCTGTCAAGAGCTCTCTCAGCCCCACCTACCTCACAGGGTGTCTGTTGTGGGGAGGGGAAGGGAAAGGAGTTTGTAAGCCGTTCTGGGACACCTTTGGGTAGTGAAGGGCAGGGTATAAATCCAATCTGCTCCTCCTCCTCTTCTTCTAATGAAAGCCTCGGCCTCTCCTGCCCTGTTGTTGGCCCTCCGGATGAACTGGTTAACATCATTCATTCATTCATTCATTCATTCATTCATTCATTCATTCATTCATTCATTCATTCATTCATTCATTCATTCATTCATTCATTCATTCATTCATTCATTCATTCATTCATTCATTCATTCATTCATTCATTCATTCATTCATTCATTCATTCATTCATTCATTCATTCATTCATTCATTCATTCATTCATTCATTCATTCATTCATTCATTCATTCATTCATTCATTCATTCATTCATTCATTCATTCATTCATTCATTCATTCATTCATTCATTCATTCATTCATTCATTCATTCATTCATTCATTCATTCATTCATTCATTCATTCATTCATTCATTCATTCATTCATTCATTCATTCATTCATTCATTCATTCATTCATTCATTCATTCATTCATTCATTCATTCATTCATTCATTCATTCATTCATTCATTCATTCATTCATTCATTCATTCATTCATTCATTCATTCATTCATTCATTCATTCATTCATTCATTCATTCATTCATTCATTCATTCATTCATTCATTCATTCATTCATTCATTCATTCATTCATTCTCTCAGAGGGGGGGGGGACCAGCCCCCTTTTAATGGACGTGGCATGCAGTCAATTGCAACCCTACAGCCCTAAGCTATAAATGAATTTCCCAGGTTCCTATGGAAAATGTTCACATCAGGTTCAGCAAATAAAAGGTTAATGCGTCTTCTAGCCCCTGGAAGTGATAGGGAAACCCCGTAGGAAGTTCCATGGGCTTTGTGCAAACACTGTGCTCGTTAGAGTGGTGGGCTGTTCCAAATACAGATAAGAGGGGGGGGAGTGAGAGAGAACAGAAGTCTTTTTAAAACTGTAGCTGGGAGGAATGGAAGATGTAACGGTTGTATCACATGCAGTGTTTACTAAGTCTACAGCGGACTGTGCAATTGGGGGGTTTGGGTCCGGTGGTTTCCTAAAACGAATGGAGAGGCTCTTTCCTCTCCACCCCTCTTTGTCGCGGGGTTGGTATGTTCTCAGGAGATATCAGTGCCGGAGCGCGTCTGCTGTTAGTTTTGCCACGTTGGGGGAAGACTTCGGGATGGGTTGGCTGGGGGTGATTTTAGACTCTAGCAAGCTGCGTGTTTCAGGCCTGCGAGAGCTAATCTTTCAAAGTAAAATTTAGGCAGTCGTGCAATCTTGTGCTGCTTTTTAAAAGGCTTTAGAAAAGGAACTTTAAAAAACGCGCGTGTTCCAGACCATTTGGGAAACGCCTGTCCTGCTTTGCTGGTTAATACTTTCCATATTTTCTCTGCACGCACCCTAGCACAGGCTAGCAAAAATAAGTTCTTGCAATTTCTTAGGTTTGCTCTTCCTATTCCTTCTGGAATCTGCGCTGGTTTCAATGAGAGGAAAGGAAAACGAAGTGGAGAAGGGAGGGAAACTTTAGTACAATGTAGGCAGGCCTTTGGATTGCACCCGGTGCTACATGAGACGGATATGCAGATAGACAATTATTTAAAAAGCAGCCCGTACTTACTAAATCACAAGAATAGAGCCTGTGTGTGCAGGAGCAGTATACCTGCTAAATGTAGATATGGGAGCTGAGGAGGAGAGTTACCATCTTAAGGCTGTGCCTGAGAGTTTCTTACAGGCTGGCTGGCTGCTTCCAGAATGTAGTCCTGGGGCTAGTGAGGACACCCTAGTGCTTTTGAGTGGGCAACAGTTTTTGCAGGTGACTTGCATTGAAGAAAATGCAAGAAGACCTTGCAGAGTTTTTTTTCCTTAACCTATTCCCCCTCTCCCTTTGTTTTGAACTGGTAAAATTTGGCTAGTCCTTTTCTTTGCTTTTATCCACAATCTAATCTGCCGGCAGTCAGTTTTGGATAACCCGAAGTGCCATGCATCCTGGTTGAAAGCCCATTCTGCAGTAGGCTTTTCCTACACCTTTTGTGCATTGCAAATTAAATATTTACTTGGAAAAGGATCTTTTTGCAACCTTCCAGGAAACTTAAGCAGAGATGGGAGGGGTGCGTTTGTATTGCTACCTCGAAGCTTGCTCCTCTGAATAGCTGCAAAGGGGTTCTTTATAAAGCCCTGTACTTCTGTGTGTTCTTCCCTTCCCCTGTGGATACTGAAAATGTTCTGTTTTTAGGGTTCAGGCCTTTTTCTCTAATTTAAACTTGTGAATAAATAGTTTCAGTCCATGCTGTTGGCAATAAACAGAGGTCTCCTTTTTAGAATGTTTCCCCCCTGCTGTACGTAACAAATTGAATCTAGTGAAAGAAATTGGAGCACCCACGTTTAAAGACAAATAGCATTTGCATTGTAATATATTTATTTATTTGCTTTATTTCTGTCCCACTTTTCTTGCCAGTGGGCACCCAAAGTGTTCTCCTTTTCTCCATTTTATCCTCACAACAACCCTGTGAAGTAGGCTAGTGAAAGTGTGACTGGCCCGAGGTCAACCCAGCAAGCTCCCATCGCAGAGGGGAGATTTGAATGCTGCACTTGGATTATAATTAATTATTTTTTAAAAAATAAAAAAATTACCGTCAAATCATGGCTGACTTACGGCCCAACCCCGTGGGGTTTTCAAGTTGAGACATGAAGAGGTGGTTTGCCATTGCCTGCCTCTGGAAAACTTAGGTGAATGGGAAATTGAGGTCTCTTTGAGTGAAAGGGGGGTAGATACAACGCTTTACCCTCAGCCATAATGGAGGCCAGATTTACTAGATCACTGAGGGAAAAGTTGTATATGTGGGATGGGAACTGATGAAACATTGGAACATGTAATTTTCGATTGTATTATATATCATAATATTAGGGAAGTTTTGATTAAGCCTATAGTTAACTCCTTTCCAGGTCGTAATAGAAGGATACTTTTGTCAATTATGCTGGCAGGAAACAATCAAAAGATGACCAGGATGGTTGCCAAAATTGGTTGGTTGGCATACCAAACTAGGAAAGAGATAAAGTGCAGATAGGTCTAAGTCTAATTTTTGATCTTAAATATTATCATTTCTGTATTTTAAAGTTTTTTAGACTCCTATTTATAATTTTAAATGCCATTACATTTTATAATTTTATTGCTCCCTTATCTGTACTGATTTGTTTTCTATTATACTGGTCCATGACCCTAATAAAGAATGAAAGGCTGAAAGAGTGAAAGGGAAAGACTGTGGATACTACAGGAATTCTTGCGATAAATACATCTTTGCCTGTTGCATTACCTCTGTCGCTATTTTCCTCTGAAATAACATATTAAAAAGCTGTTTCACTAGCAATCTGCTTCTGTTGCATAGTGTTGGTGGAGTCAGATTTCGCAAATACAGAAAAGATGCACTCATGTTTATGTTTAGAAAACTTGGTTCTTCTCATCTTTCCAGAGAATTCAAACAGCTCAATTTAAACAATTGCCAGTTCGGTCAGCATCCTTAATTAAACCCAATAACTTGTATTCTTCTGCAATTCCTCTCCTCCCCCTGGAATTCTAATCGTATCTGCAGCATCATTTCTAGGTTCTAAAATGGCCCCCTGGTGTAACCATACGGGGTTCATATAATGGCGTATTAGATTTGGAAAGAATGAGTCCTGGAGAATCTTCCAGGTTGCCTATGCTAGTCTTCTGTAGCTTTTTTGAGATGCTTTGTAAATCCACAAACTAGTTATGTGTGATATGTGCTGTAAGGTTGCTTCCAATTTATGCCTACCCTATGACTTCATGACGTCCAAAACATCCCCATAATCGACGGCCTTGCTCAGATCTTGCAAACTGAAGGCCCTGGCTTCCTTTATTGAGTCAAAATCTCATAGTGGGTCTTCATCTTTTCCCTACCTTCAACTTGTCTTAGCAGTAATTTCTTTTCCAGTTAGTCTTGTCGTCTCAAGACAAATTACAATAGCCTCAGTTTAGCTTCTAGGGATTTGATCTAGAGCCCACTTATTTGTTATTTTTGATGGTCCATGGTAAAACTCTGATCTGTCACTGTATTTCAAGTGAACCGTTTTCTTCCCTGTCACCTTTCTTCACTGTCCAATTTTCACTTCTATTATTCTTCATAGTAACCTGGAATACCATAATATTCTGTACCCACAAACTGTACCTGCATATTTTTCTGCAAGCAACGTACTCCAGCATACAATAACTTGATGGAGGCCTTGTGATTTATTTATTTATTAGGTTTCTATTCCACTCTTTCCAGAAGGCTCAGGGCAGATTAGAACAGTAAAACAACAACTGCATATAAAAAATACATAATTGAGATTTTATTTATATATGTGTGTATGTCTATATGTGTGTATATATATAAAAGTTAATCTATATAATCTGTAACATAAAATGTTATATATAACATAAAAATCATCAGCTTCAGTTCCTCCCAGAATAGCAGGAAGCGCTTGAAGTACCCAAGAAGTATAAGGCTGACTCCTGCCATAGTTACTTTACTTCACAAACCCTGGGGTGTAATGCTTCTAATGCCTTGTGAAATGTAGGACACTCCTCCTGTTCTTTGAATCTACAGTCTTGTAAAATTCTGTTTTTGGCTGCTGCTCTACCAGAATTGCAAGTTGGTCGGCCAGCGCTTTACACATTTAATGGTAGTTTGAATTCTGAATGAGCAGTGCTGGTTCTTGCTGGAAGAGTTAACAGTACATAAGAACATAAGAGAAGCAAATGTTGGATCGGGCCAATGGCCCATCCAGCCCAACACTCTGTCACACAGTGGCCAAAAATACCAGGTGCCATCAGGAGGTAATACCTATCCTCCACGAATTTGTCTAATCCCCTTTTAGGAAAGGAGGAGGAGGAGATTGGATTTATACCCCGCCCTTCACTACCCAAAGGTGTCTCAGAGCGGCTTACAAACTCCTTTCCCTTCCCCTCCACACAACAGACCCCCTGTGAGGTAGGTGGGGCTGAGAGAGCTCTGACAGAAACTGCTCTTTTTCAAGAACGGCTCTTTTCAGAACTATGGCTTTCCCAAGGTCATCCATCGAAGTGCAAGTGGAGGAGTGGGGAATCAAACCCGGTTCTCCCAGATTAGAGTCCGCACACTTAACCACTACGCCAAACTGGCTCTCAATAACATCAAACAATAATCTATGAACAATAATTGGAGCAGTTCGGGTTACCTTTAGCGAGGATATTTCGCTGGGGCCTCTTGTCCCGTAGTCCGCAGACCAGCTGGTCCCAGAGGGCTTCCTCGAGGTTGGTGAAGTCGCAATGCCGGGCTATCTGCTGTAGTGCCGTGATGAAGTCCGTGATGGATTCGTTGGCAGTCTGGTGCTCCCACTCTGGTGTTCCCAAGCCCTTCTGGGAACTGAAGTTCCCAAGAAGAGAGGCTACGTTTTCGTAGGTTTCCTGCACAACTTCCCAGAAGAGTTTTCTTTGGCCTGGGCCCAGCAGAGCCCATTCGTCCTCGGTGAAGGACATGGCTCCTTTCTCAAAGGAGACTCACTGGGGAATCTATAAAAGTCTGCAAAGCCTGTGGTGATCTCTTGTGGTCTTATAAGCTATACTCTGGCTTTGTTAAGTAATGATGAAACTGATTTGGCCGACTTCCTGACACCCCCCCCCCACTTAGCGACGCCATACACGGGGAGTCGTCGAATAGCCGTGAGAGGCAGTCGGCATTGTTGTGGAGGCATCCCGCCCGGTGTTGAATCGTGAATCTGTAAGGCAAAAGTGACATATACCATCTTAGTACTCGAGCATTGGAATCTTTGACTCTTTGCATCCATTGGAGGGGCGCGTGATTGGTCTGGAGTATGAATGAAGTGTTACACAGGTAATATTGCAAAGAATCTATGGCCCATTTGATGGCCAGTGCTTCTTTTTCTATGGTGGAGTATTTTTGTTCCGCTGGGGAGAGTTTACGGCTAAGGAAGAGGATCGGGTACTCCACCCCGTCTCGCTCTTGAGCGAAGACGGCCCCAAGTCCAGTGTTGGAGGCGTCCATTTGTACCACGAATGGACGCGTGAAATCAGGGTTATGCAAAGCTGTAGCATTAGATAGACCCCCTTTCAGGTCCAAGAATGCTCTATCCGCAGACGGGTCCCATTCCAATTGATTCGGTCTCCGTTTTTGTAATAAATCGGACAACACTGAAGCCCGGGCTGCGTATCTTGGCAAAAACCGGCTGTAATAGCCAACTCGGCCTAGAAATTGGCGTAATTGTTTTTTGGTTCGAGGTCGGGGAAATTCTTGTATTTGAAGGACTTTAGCGAGAACGAGTTGAATCTTCCCGTGCCCAATCATGAACCCCAAGTATTTGAGTTCCCGGAAGCCTAACCGACTCTTCTTGGGGTTAACCGTGAGACCGGCTTGTTGGATGCTCTGTAGTACTGTCGTTACATGTACCACATGTTCCTCCCAGGAAGGACTAGATATGATGATATCGTCAATGTAGGCTGCTGCATAGGAGTGGCAGTGACTTAAGTATCTGATCAACTAATCTTTGGAAGGTGGCTGCGGCTCCATGTAGCCCAAAAGGCATGCATTTGAATTGGAATAACCCTTCCTGAGTGGCAAATGCGGTTTTTTCTCTGTCTTCCTTACGGACGGGGATTTGCCAGTAGTCTTTAGTTAAGTCCAGTGCGGAGACATACTGGGCCTGGCCCAAGAGATCTAATAACTGATCTGTCCGGGGCATGGGATAAGCGTCAAACTTGGACACTTTATTAACCTCGTGAAAATCAATACAAAAGCGCGTGGATCCATCCGGTTTTGGAACCAAGACTACTGGACTACGCCACTCACTACGAGAGGGTTCTATAATGTCCAACCGTAGCATCTCAGCTGTTTCCCGCTTTATTTCTTCCCACCAGGTTCTCGGGATGGGCTGCCATACTGACCGAGCTACTTGTCGTGGCTCGGTAATGATTGCATGTTCGATGCAGGTGGTATAACCAGGTAAAGAAGAAAATACGTTCGGTACCCCCCGTATTACCTGCAGTAATTGTTGTTTTTGATCTTCTGTCAGACCATCATCTAGGATCGGAACTGTTTCGTCCATCTTCTCCACAGCGGGTGTTAATTCAGGAATTGCTATCTCCTCCTGGAAACCGGATACATGGGAGCAACGTGTATGCCAACGTTTTAACACATTAACATGGAGGGAACGATTTTGCCTCTCACTTTTACCACATTGGACCCTGTACGTGACAGGGCCCAACACTTTCGTAATAGTGAAAGGTCCTCGCCATATCGTAGACCCCGGGTTTTGAAATGCCGACCGGTGGACTAGCACGCGGTCTCCTGCCTGAAAGATCCGCAAGTGTGTACCCCTGTCATATTGACGCTTCTGCCGATGTTGGGCTTGGGTTAGATTAATCAGAGATTCTTGTTGTATGGCCTGTAACCGTTCCTTCCTATCTTCCCAAGACACTCCTGGGGGACTGGATTCAGTGTGCGGCAGCCATTGCTCTTTCATTACTTGTAAAATGCCGTGTGGTTGGCGCCCAAACATCAGCTCGAACGGGCTAAACCCGGTAGAGCTCTGGGGTGTTTCTCTAAAGGCAAACAGCACGGGGTCAATAAACAAGTCCCATTGTTTTGGTTTATCTTCTGACACCTTTTTAAATGCATCCTTTAAAGTTTTGTTGAACCTTTCCACCAACCCATCTAAGGGTGATAGAGGGAGGTGAAGACTTGTCACACTCCTAAGGAGGTACAAAGGTGTTGAATTAACCCCGCCTTGAACGAGGTCCCTTGATCTGAGACCAATTCTTGTGGGATGCCAAAGCGGGAAAACACCTGGAACAATATTTTGGCCACCCCTGAGGCTCGCATGGTGCGCAAAGGGAATGCCTCTGGGTATCGTGTGGCATAATCTTATCAGCACGAACAAATACCGATTGCCCCTGGGCGTACGAGTTAATGGACCCACAAAATCCATTGCCAATCTGAAGAATGGTTCTTGTACTACGGGCAAAGGTTGCAGCGGGGCCCTCAGAGGTTTCTTATTATTATGCGTCTGGCATTGGGGACATAATTTGCAGTATTGGTGTACCTCCTGATAGACATTTGGCCAAAAAAAATGCTGTACGGGGACCCTGATGCCCTGTCCCAGGGGTGGTCATGAGCTTTTTCCAACACTTCCGCCTGGTAATCGTGGGGCAACAACACTTGACGAACCGTTTCTCCGGGGGCCTTTCTTTTGGCCATCCGAAACCACACTCCCCCTTCTCAAACCACCCACGGAACTCGGTCGGCTGATCTAGCATTCCGCACCTGTTCGTCCAGTATGGCTACTTGCTCTCGTGCGCCCTCTAACGATGGATCGGTCTCTTGTGCCTGCTGAAAACGGGGGTGTGACGACCCCTTTACTAGGGAGGTCTGGTTTTACTTTAAAGTGTCCCTTTTAGTTTATTTTTCTTTGGGTATCCGGCTGCCACCAGGAATTTTAAGGCTTTCCAACCTCTTACTATAATATATATTTCTATCACTGGGTAGGTATACCATGGGTCTAGGCATTCATGAAGGTCTATGTGGTCTGAGGAAGGATTATTTGCTGAGCTGGTATACTTGAAGGAAATAGGATTTATTTAAAGAAAGCATCAACACGAGGGCAAACAATGTAAACAGAACTGGGAATGATTTGAACCATGGCTTGGTGTCTCTCACAAGCCTCTCTCCACTGACAGGGATATTTCATAGGCAACTTTGTAACACTTTTCACTGTACTTTTTCCTAGACTCTCAGCTTGTAATTTTCTCCTATAACACAGACTTAAATGTCACTCTTTTCACACACAGGGCTGAGTCTCCTTCAACTCAGAGACAGAACTTAACTGACTTCTGCTTCTCTCACAGAAATCTCAGGACCAACTCCTATCAACTGCTTTTACACAGCACTCTCTGCTGACTGACTCATCAACTGTATGTTTAACTGTCTCACTCTAACAGTCACTCCTGATAGACTTTCAAATCATCCACACAGCATCCATTCCAAAACCCCTCCCCCTCTCTGTCACTCACCAATCATATCACTTGCCTGAGTCCAGCATTCTAGATCATCATCACACAGCAATATAAACCAAACTTTTAAACACACACACACAAATAAACATGAAATCGTTACACGGGGTCAATAAGCCATCGGCTTACCTGCGTGGAATCTTCCCCGCTCATGTCGTCGTCGGACTCGGTACTCTTGTCGCCGTCGACCCCCGCCTGTAAGGAAACTTCCCTCGGCGGTTCGGGGGATTCTGCCTCCGCCGATGCTTGGTGAATTAAGTGGCGAAAAATTAGGAGGTCACGTCCCAATAAGACCGGGCAAGGTAGAGAGGGGACCTTAGCCATTTCTGTTATCATGGGTGCCCCCTCAATCACAAGGGTATTTGAACTACGGGCCAGTTATGGTGATGTCGTGAAAAGCACACTATGGGCGTCCAACTCCGCGGGGGTAAATGACTCAGAATCAAGTCAGCCCTTACCATCGATATAGAGCTCCCTGAGTCGAGTAAGGCTTCGCAACGTTTGCCGAATACCTGTACTATCGCTACAAAAGGACCCCACCAAGCAGTTGGCATCCATCCTGCCAAGGACACACCCCAGGTCGTGTCGCACTCCATCATTGGGCATTCATGTTGAAAGTGGCCCATTTGCCCACAGGAGAAACAAGGCCCCTTGATACCTAAAGGTCGCAGTCCTTCTCCTCCGCCATCGCCCCCACTAGAAGGTTCCTCTGGCACAAGTACAGGGCGAGACGGGTGGGGCCCTTTTATATTGGGTTCAAAACCCCTCCCTTGAGGCGGTCTATGTGCTCGTCCATTACGCCCTCCACTCTCTGGTCCTGGTGCCCGTCCCGACAGAGGCTGCATACTGCCTCTCCACCCCTTATTGACTTCACTTCCCCGCCGACCAGCTTCTGCCGCTAAATAATTGTCCAGTAGACTGATCCATGCTTCCCCATCCTGTGGTTTGGAACATACCAACCAAATCCTAATCTCTGGGGGAAGAATAAGCACGGCTTGTTCCAGCACAACCTTTTCTACAATTTTACGCTCACCGTCAGTTTTGGGTTCAAGCCACCGTCTTGCATACTCTCTTAATTCCGCCATTAGTAAACGGGGCCAATCCGTGGCTGCCCATTTCCGAGCCCTAAGTTTCTGTCGAAAGGACTTATCATTAATTTCATACCTTTCGAGGATAACCTTACGGACCTCGTCATAATTTGTTGCCTGGGTCTTAGGGAGGGCCCTCATCGCCGCCTGAGCACCGCCCGTGAGGTATGGTCCTAAAATGTACGCCCACTGCTCTTTAGGCCACTGGGCCATTTCAGCTGCTCGTTCGAACGATTCAAGATATGCTTCAATGTCGTCGTCCAGTGTTAATTTCGTGAGTAGTGGTGGTGGAATTCTTAAGGAAGAGGTACTACTCGCCCGGGACCCCTCCCATGCTTTACTGATATTTTGTAACAGCATCACCTGTGATTCATGTTGTTGTTTCATCCACGAGTGCATGAGCTGCTCCTGCCTCTCTGTTAACCAATGTGAAAATTGTCCCAGGTCGAACGCCGGGGTCTGGGGACTTTCTCCTCCTCCTTCGGTGGTTTCCACCTTCGTCGCTGGGTTCCACCGTTTCTCCCACCCGGGCGGTTTTGGTAACGACGGCCGAATCGGTACAGTCCCCGTACGGGCCACCACTTTGTCAGGCTTTTGCTGCCGGTCA
This sequence comes from Gekko japonicus, assembly GCF_001447785.1. Taxonomy (NCBI): domain Eukaryota; kingdom Metazoa; phylum Chordata; class Lepidosauria; order Squamata; family Gekkonidae; genus Gekko; species Gekko japonicus. Next base: position 36,852 of record NW_015173247.1, on the reverse strand, counting down.
GTGTTGGGTAGGTTCATGGAAGGAAACCTGGGTATGAGAGCTGAACGCAGGTCGCCTTGCAGGTTGGTCTCAGAATTTGCGTCGAGTTCAATTCACTCGCATATGATGATGTAGGAGATGTTTGACGGGTACGAGCCCTCTTTCCACTCCCCTCCATCGCTACACATCCTCCTCACATCTGCATCCTCCTTGGCCTTCCCGGCTATTCCCCCTTTATTTGCTTCAGCTTCTCTCCCCCCCCCCGCGTTCCTTCCATCAACCATTTAAAGTACCCGCGCCACCAACCACAATTCAAAAGGGAATTGTTCTCTGTTAACGCGCCATCCCGCCTCCCATCTATCAGGTCCCTGTCTCCCCGCCCAACTGCCTCCTCGCCCATGTCTCCCCCTCCTTTGGTGAAGTTTCCATCTCGCCGGGGCAGTGGAGCCCACACTCCGGGACCTCCTGGGAAGGGCCTCGGGGCAGATGATCCCCTTGTTCGTGAGCTGATGGGAACGGTTCCTGCATAGGCAGGAGGGGGTTGGACCCGACCTTCTGACAAACCGTGATATATGATGCCACAAAAGTCTCCAAAGACTAGAAATGTCTTTTTCCAATATTCAGTTTACTGGATGCAATTCAAACACCATCAACACCAACGGATCATGCATATCATCTCGTTTAGTGTAGAACTTTGTCAAAGGGAATAGCATCGAAATACCTACATTTAATTACAAAAACATACAATTCTATTATTAGTATTAATGTTAGTGTTAAGTCGCTCGCTTAACAAAGCAGTCGGAGAGTGATTCGGCAAGAACACAACTTTATTCTTCCACTTGAACACAACTCCAACACGGATCAACATCTGATAGCCAGAACAGCTTTTACATTGCAGCTGTCCTGCTTTTAAACATTCCCGGCTAATATAGCCACACCCACTGGACTCATATCAACCTATGAGGTTGCTGAGATAAGGTCCAATCACATTCGTTCCCGCTCAGGGAGCTTGCTTGAAGTGATTGGCTTGTTATCTCTGTCAGCAAGCTGCCAATGGCTCTTTCATGTAACTGGATTAAGTATACCCTTCCCCCCTCCCTAGGGTGGATGTATTCAGCCTCCCATGTGCATGTCTACCTAGAAGCTCATGCGCACGTTTTTTAGTTAGCCTGCATTCCTTTCCGTGAACGCTAGTCTTGCTTTAAAATAATGCTATCTTGCCAAGGCCACAGGTGGAGAAGCACAGCTAGCTTTGCTTAGTCTTTAATGAGCAGTAGTGTGGGAATAGTATAATTGTTAATGCTTAAGAAACTGTTGTTTCTCAGGGTTTGGGCGCGAGCCGGGCCGTTAGGCCGTGCGCGGGGGAATCATATCGATTGGCTTCTGTAATTATGAATCTGCTTTATCTTACTTTGCACCGCACATTTCGTTATTCTGAACAGTGCCTCTGTTCAAGTGCTTCATGGCTTCAATAAAGTAAAACCTTCCTGCAAGTGTGTACTACGTTGTTTGCTGTGGGGTCCTGAAATTCTGTTCAGAATCCTTTATTCCTCATCCCTGAGCCTCTATGGATCCTGATATGAGCGACGGCGAGGGGAAAACTACACCCGACGGGTCTCAACCGGGTGACCCAGACCATGGAGAGGATCCCCCGGAAACCTCAGCGTCGGTACCGGTGACCACAATGCCACTGTTGTACATGCCGGGGAAAGGGGCTTTCCTGAAGAAGGGCATAGCATTCGCGACTCCCCGAGGCGCCCTGTACCAGCTGGGATTCGGTGACCGCGCTCACCAGAGTTAGAGCCAGTTTGATGCTGACACCACCCGAGAGTCGTACTCGCACCTGGGAGCGAGGTTGCGAGAAAGCCTATATGACAGAGGCTTGGGAGGCTCGGGCCTGGGGGCCCTGGGAGCCGAGTTGGAACCGTCAATCCCGTCGTGGGTGACGGACCAGAGAAGGGGCAAAGACGCCCGACCAACCCCAAACGAGGAGGTGATGGGGGGGATCGAAGCTACCGATCAGAACGTCCAACAACTCCAGCAGACGGTGGAAGACATGATGACTGCCCTACCCGAGATGGTAATGCAAACATTCGAAGAAATGTGGGTGCGGCTGCACCTGGCAGATGAGGCAAGGGGGGCACCGCAACCTCCCGGTCTGCAACCTCCTGATCGGGGAGAACAAGCTCCCCCTGGGGTGCCTAATCATCAAGTGCCCCTCCTGGAGCCGCGACCCAATGAGTTGCCCGTTCCCGTACCAGGGCAGCGGGCGAACCAGCGGCCCAAAGACCTGATTGAAGCTACGTTCGATGGGAACCCAGACGAGCTGGTGTATTTTGTGGTACGAGTACAAAAGTTCCTCGACCGCTCGGGGCACCTATTCCCCAATGAAGGCAGCAGAATTGATGTAGTCGCCACCCGCCTACGAGGGGCAGCTGCAACTTGGTATGTGGGATTACATAACTCCAGAGTCCCTGAACTCCGGGACATGAATGCTTTTATGTGGGCTCTCCGGAATCAATTTGAAGATCTGAATGCAGCCCCGACGGCACAAGCCTATCTGCGCACATTGAAGCAGGGGCGGAAGACAGTCAGAGAGTATTCCGCTGAATTCAAACTCCATGCCTCCAAGCTACAAAACTGGCCCGAGCACATACTAGCCGAGATGTACCGGCTAGGTCTGAACCCGGAAATCAGAGAGACGGTGCTACGGTCGGTTGACCCAGTGTCTCTGATGGCGTGGATCCAAGAAGCAGAGAGTGCCGAGAATCAACTGCAAACTCTGCGCCTGGATCTGGCTGCGGGAGGGGTAAGGCAGAGCCCAAATCCCCCTCCGAAGACCAAGCCGGCACGCCAAGCAGAGGCCACTCTTGAACAACGGATGAGGCAAGGGTTGTGCCTGAAGTGCGGGGAAAGGGGCCACTTCGCGGCGGATTGTGGCCAGAAGACTCAGCGGGAAAAACAGGATGCGACCAAAACCCCGGCAAAGAAGAAAGTGCTGGGACGTCCCAAGTTAGCCAAGGCTTTACAAGCGTCGCCGGAGAAAGATGAAGGAGATTCCAGTGAAGCCAAACAGGAGCCGGCGGGAAACGGCCAGGTCCTGCCGTAGAGGGCGTGCAACGGCAGGACCCTCCCATGGATGCGCCAAAAGTGGTGAGCGAACCCCCTTCCCTATTTTTCGTGACTGTTTCTTTAATGAACCCCAACCTGGGTACGCACGTGCGCGTAAAAGCGCTTATTGACTCTGGGTGCGGGAGAGACTTAATTAGCCCGTCAGTAGTGGCGGGGATAGAAGCTGGGGTGCGGCGGCTGAAAGACCCACTGATATTCACGCAAATGGATGGGTCCCCCATGAAAGACCCGTGCTTATACGAGACTATGCCACTGAGGATGGGGGCTGGGGAACACTGGGAACATCGCTTTTTCATAGTCACCCCAACCGCCCGGTTCTCGTTGGTGCTGGGGCCCCCTTGGCTATATAGCCATGACCCGTATATCCTCTGGGAGGAGGGGAAAATAGACTTTATGTCTCCAAAGTGCACCACGCACAAATGGGACCCGGGGTGGGGAGTAAACCCAATAACTGACTCCCCATTTGCGCTGCTCACCAGGGAAGAGGTATCATCCCTTCCCTGAGAGTACCGAGACTTGGTGCCAGTCTTTGGGGAGGAGGAGGCAGATGAGTTACCACCCCATAGACACTCCGATTGCAGCATCGAATTGGTCCCAGGGGCTAAACTGCCAAAAGGGAAAATTTATGCCATGGGACCGGCCGAGAAAGAGGAACTGAGAAAATTCATTGACAAAAATTTGGCTAGGGGCTTCATTCGACCTGCCTCGTCACCTTTTGCAGCCCCAGTTCTCTTTCGAAAGAAAAAAGATGGTGGGCTGAGACTCTGCACGGATTACCGGGGCTTGAATGCAGTATCAGCCACCAATGTATACCCGATGCCATTGATTAAAGATTTGCTTGCAGAAGCAGCAAAGGGGAAAGTCTTTTCTAAGCTCGATTTACGGGACGCTTATTTTCGAGTGCGCATTAAGGAAGGCTGTGACGACCTCTTATTTGGGGAGGTCTAGTTTTACTTTAAAATTTTCTTTCAGTTTTACTCTGTAGGGTAATCTGTCACCAGGAAAATTTAGGCTTTCCAAACCTTTTTCTATAATATTTTTCACAGGGTAGGTATACCGAGGGTTTTAGGCATTCGTGGTACTATGTGGTCTGAGGAAGGATTCTTTACTGCTGGTATACTTGAAGGAAATAGGATTTATTTAAAGAAAGCATAAAGACGAGGGTAAACAATGTGAACAGTACTGGGAATGATTTGAACAAATGCTGGGTGTCTCTCTCACAAGTTTCTCTTTTTCTGACGGAGGTTTCAAGCAACTTTGTAACACTTTTCACTGTACTTTTTCCTAGACTCTCAGCTTTTAATTGTAACTCCTATAACACAGAACTAAATGTCACTCTTTTCACACACAGAACCAAATCCTTCCCACACAGGGATGTCTCCTTCCACTCAGAGACAGAACTTAACTCCTCTTCTGCTTCTCTCACAGAAAACAGAACTCAAACTCCTATCAACTGCTTTTACACAGCACTCTATGCTGACTGACTAACTGACTTCATCAACTGTCATAACTCTAACAGTCACTCCTGATAGACATTCAAATCATCCACACAGCATCCATTCCAAAAACCCTACCCCTCTGTCACTCACCAATCACACAACTTGCCTATTTCAAACACACTAGACGTTCACACAGCAAGGTAAACCAAACTTTTAAAGACACACACGCAAATAAACATGAAATCGTTACAAAGGCGATGAAGCGAAAACTGCCTTCAACACCCCATTGGGACAGTTCGAGTACTTGTTGATGCCGTTTGGACTTCAGGGGGCCCCTGGGGTCTTCATGAATTTGATCAATGAAGTTCTGCATAAACATTTATTTAAGGGGGTGCTTGTTTACCTTGATGATATCCTTATTTACTCCCCCGACCTGTCCTCCCAAGTGAAATTGGTGAGAGAGGTCCTGAGTACGTTGCACAAGCACAAGCTGTTCGCCAAACTTTCCAAGTGTGAATTCCACAAGACACACATTGACTTTTTGGGCTATCGCATTTCGGCAGCTGGGCTTGAAATGGACCCGGGGAAGGTGCAGGATGTGTTGGGGTGGGAGGCCCCGCGAACTCGGAGACAGTTACAATCCTCCTTAGGATTCACCAATTTTTAGCGCTCCTTTTTGAAGAATTTTGCGCAAATTAGCCTTCCCCTCACTGACTTGTTGAAAACTAAAGGGAAGGGCCCGGAAGCCACAAGACCCAGCGCGCAACTAGCCTGGTCGACAGAATGCCAGGAAGCGTTCGTGCGCTTGAAGGTGTTGTTCACTTTGGAGCCGGTTTTAGCTCACCCCGATGAAACCAAAAAGTTCATTGTGCAAACTGATGCTTCAGATGTAGCCATGGGGGGAGCGATCCTGCAGGAGGGGGAGGATGGGTTGTTACACCCGCTGGCTTATGTCTCTAAAAAATTCACTGACGCTGAAAGACATTGGTCCGTGTGGGGGAAGGAGGCGGGGGCTATTAAGCTAGCACTCTCGACCTGGAGGCACTGGCTAGAGGGGGCGAGGGGGCCGTTTGACGTTTGGACTGATCACAAAAATCTCAAGACTTTGAAAACACCCTGGTGTCTGAATGCCAAACAGTTGAGGTGGGCTGATTATTTTCCAAGTTCCAATTCACACTCCACCATTTCCCTGGGTCGGCTAACTCGCTGGCGGACGGTTTGTCACGCCTCCCTCAACACGCTAGTCAGCGTGATGTCATTTTGGACTCGGTTTTCACCCCCTCCCAGCTGGGAGGAGCAGTCACCACACGTAGCCAAGCTGCCAAACTCCCCGCCTTTCCCCCTTCGCCCACCCCACCTCCTCCTTCTGAATCTCCTTGGCTGCAGCGTTTGATCTCGGAGTTCTTGGAGGAGGACAAAGCGGTACTGGAAGGGGTGGGGGATTGCCGAATGGAGGAGAACGGCTGTTGGTACAAAGACTGTAAGCTGTACATACCCGCTTCCCTCCGAAAGGAAGTTATGAACTCGGTCCATGGGTCGAAACTGGCGGGGCACTCGGGGTTTGTTAAATCCCTGTAACTATTACAACATCAATTCTGGTGGCCACACATGTGCAAAGATCTTTCGGCATCCGTTCAAACCTGTCAAATCTGCGCCATGAGTAAACCTCAGAGTGGGGAAGGTGCCGGGCCTCCTACGACCCTTCCCCACTCCTACCAGACCATGGGAGGTGATTTCGATGGATTTTATTACGGACTTACTAGCAAAAACAAAACAGTCATTTGGGTGGTGGTTGACCTGTTCTCAAAACAGGCACACTTCGTTCCGTTCCCCTCGCCTACGGCCAAAGCTCTGGCTAAGGCCTTCCTCACTAACGTTGTGCGGCTCCACATGTTCCCATCTAAGGTGGTCTCCAACGGGGACCCAATTCGTTTCTAGGTTTTGGAAGGAGCTGATGGAGATTTTGGGGGTGGAAAGGGGTCTGAGCAGCGCTTACCACCCTGAAACTGATGGGCAAACAGAGCGTGTGAACCAGACTTTGGAACAATACGTTAGGTGTTTCACTATCAACAGGATGACTGGTGTGACTTGTTGCCTTTGGCTGAGAATTGCTACAACAACGCTTTTCATACTTCAATCGAGATGTCGCCTTTCAAGGCGGTCTATGGTTATGACAGCCCTCCAATGCCTTTCCTGGAGGGGAAACAGAACTTGGAACCTAGTGATGCCAGCACTTGGTGTAAAACATTGCAAGAGGCTTGGCCCTTGCTGTGCAACTCTTGATGCAGCCAAGGCTGCTTATAAGAAACAGGCCGATAGGAGAAGGGTGGAGGGTTGGACTCTATGGCCTGGGGACTTTGTATATGTGTCGACTAAGAACATTAAAATGCTGCGTCCCAGTCGAAAACTGGGCTGGAAATTTATTGGGCCTTTCAAGGTGCGAAAGCTCATCAATGAGGTGGCTGTGGATGTTGAACTCCCTAAGAACATACGATCTTTACACTCTGTGTTTCATTTCAGCCTTCTTAAAAAGGACAATGGGTCTTGCCGGTGGCGTGAGGATCATCCACCTCCACCCCCTGTCTTGGTGGATGGAGAAGCACATTACAAGATTTCACGGATACTGGACTCTTAAGTTGAAACGTGGAAATTGTTTTATCTGGTCGAATGGAAAGACTTTGGACCCCAGCACCTCGAGTGGGTGGATGTAGGGGATATTCGGGCCCCTAACATGCTCAAGAAGTTTCACCGGGAGTTCCCGGGAAAACCGGGAGATCTCCCGCCCTGACCGGGAGGTTGGGTGGGAAGTGAGTTTTCGAGGGGGCAGTATGTCAGCAAGCTGCCAATGGCTCTTTCATGTAACTGGATTAAGTATACCCTTCCCCCCTCCCTAGGGTGGATGTATTCAGCCTCCCATGCGCATGTCTACCCAGACTCTCATGCGCACGTTTTTTAGTTAGCCTGCATTCCTTTCCGTGAACGCTAGTCTTGCTTTGATGTAATGCTATCTTGCCAAGGCCACAGGTGGAGAAGCACAGCCAGCTTTGCTTAGTCTTTAATGAGCAGTAGTGTGGGAATAGTATAATTGTTTATGCTTAAGAAACCGTTGTTTCTCAGGGTTTGGGCGCGAGCCGAATCATATCGATTGGCTTCTGTAATTATGAATCTGCTTTATCTTACTTTGCACCGCACATTTCGTTATTCCGAACAGTGCCTCTGTTCAAGTGCTTCATGGCTTCAATAAAGTAAAACCTTCCTGCAAGTGTGTACTACGTTGTTTGCTGTGGGGTCCTGACATCTTCCTGGGTTACCAATACTATAGGATGGTTTTGGATCCTAGCCCAGGACGAAGCTCAACATTACATTTTAGTTAGATGTTTCACAACATTGCATTCAAGGCAGCTTTGAATACATTACAGTTAGCAAGAAAGTAGCACAAGGCTGTACAAACAACTGACTGTTACATAACATACTTACAAGATTAATCCATTTAACAAACTCACTGGTAGTATTTCCTAGTGACACCTCAAAATCCATCAGTGTAATGTCAGTTCATTCTTCCTATTTACTTAATAGATATCTAAAGCCCATAATTGCTGCCAGCTGGCTGTTTGTCAGACCTGCATCTTGAAGGGACAAAACCCATTTTGCAAAGGCAGTAATGCCCTGAGGAGTAGCAAAACCAATTGAGGTTTTACAAACTTTTACCCTTTCAAACACATCAGTAATTGCTGCCATCCTAACAGTCAACCCATTTGACAAAACAACTATTTTACCAGGGACAAAACCCCACCTGTAGGCTGGCAATCCTATGGTGAGGAGATCTGCCCCAGAATGCTGCAGGAGGGAGAGCCACTTCATGGGTGGGAAACTGCTGTTTTTATTGTGGAGCTTTTGGGGGTGGGAGTTCAGTCAGCAGTCAGAAGTCTGGAGCCAGTCAGACCTTTGGTTGGAGTCTGCAGGAGGCAGAGGCCACTTTGGGAGACATGGGGGTGCGTTCAGACTTTCGGCCCGCCTCAAAAATGGATTTTGTCTGCGCGATCACACAGTCAGCATCTGCCTCCAGTCCCCATCTGTTGCTTTCCGGCTCAAAACCGCTTTAACCTGGAGTATTTTGATACCAGGTCCCCAAGTGGTGTTTTTCTGATTCTCCGGTTCCAGCTGCATTTCCCCTGTGTGATTGCTCCTCCGGTGTCGAGCCACTTCCGGTTCAAACCCCCTTCCCGCTCGAAAGCTGCCCGAGGTGTCCGCTTTTCGCCCGCCATTTTTAAAAAAGCGTTGGCGGGTGTGCGCATAGGCGGAGCTCCACTACTGCGTTATTAAAAACAATGTTTAAACGGTGCCTAGTTTTAGCCTTTAGATGAGTTCGGGATCTCACGGAGGCCACTTTTGGCGGTAAACGTTTAAAGGAAAGTGTTCTTTAAAGTTTAAAGGGAAGCGTTACAGCCGTCGGGTTGAAAGAGGAAATCGCTGTTCTGTGCACGTGCAAAACTTTTAGCTCCACAGGTGGCTGCCTGTGTGCATGCCCAAACAGAGAGAGAGAAAAACAGCGCCGCGATCTGGAGCAAGGAGGTGTGTGATCGCAATTCTCCAAGTTAAAAAAAACACACGCATGGAGCCGGAGCAGTTTAACCTGCTCCCAGCATGCCGTCTGAACGCACCCATGCTGACCTAACCTCCTCCAATGAAATGAAATAACGTGCCTGCCCTGCAGACTGTCTGGACAGGGTATGAGTGTAGAGAAGGGAGAGATGGAGCGGTTTTGTCACCTTTATTTTGATTCTTCAGTTTACTGTTAATATGCCAGTAAATAGTTGAGTTTTCAAATAAATCCTTTTACTATTGGCGGTGAGAAGGCCCTCTGTACTACATAGTTCCCCCACGCTAGGGGTGGGTCGGGGACTCCCTGAGGAGGAGAACGGGCAAAATAGTCAGTTGCCAACTCTCCGGGGGAGTCCCGAAGATTGCCAGGCAGCCCCGAGGTGGGTTCCTAGTGACACCGGAGAGAAGTTAGGAGGCTGTCCAGCCTAACCAGAGCCCAAGACAGGGACAGTGGTAGCAGCAATACCCGGAGGCAGTGGAGAAAAACTGCCCCTTCAGGTGCCAGGTCAGGCAAAGGAGGGGTGGGCAGAGCGGGGCCTGCCAGCTGACACAGGCTCGTTCCGCCACAGAACTAATAGAACAAAGTTTGAGTCCAGTGGCAGCCTTCAGTCCAACAAAGTTTAATTCTGGGTTTAAGCTTTTGTGTGCATGCATATTTCTTCAGATGGCCTAAACCTCTACTAATGACCCCTACACCCTCTTTTCTCCTGAAAAAAATCGCAAAAAAGCAAATAAGGGCAACCCTACCATCTTGAAGTAGTAGAAAAGAGCAAGAGTTTGGTAGCGCCTTAAAGGCTAACAAAATTTGTGGCAGGGTATGAGCTTTCATAAGTCGCTGCCTCTTCAGATACAGTGAGAATATGAATCTGTCCCATATATTGGAAAGTGGAGTGAATTCAGATGCCGGAAAACATTGACAGGCAAATGACAATAGCAGGTGGATGACAACAGCAGGCGTGATTGGATGAGGTGTGATACGTAGAGGGGTAGTAGGCGTGGAGAAATAAGCATTGGTAATGAGACAGGAAACCTAGGTCTCAATTCAGTCCAGGAAGGGTGCATCCTCTTGCGCTTCATTATCAGTTGCAATTCAGTAGTCCTTCAGCAAACTAACATGGCTTCCCATCTTAAGACCTTGCAGGATTTCCACAGAAAGATTTCTTGGAAGAAACAGAGCTTAACTAAGCACACAGTTTGAAGTATGGTTAAAACTCTTACACAAAATCCCTTTCAAGAACAGAAAAGCTTTCCTGTCTCCTTTCCTGTCCTTTGAAAAATAAATTAATCTCTGTCTTCCTGATAAATAAACATCCTTGTTTGGAGACTATCTGCTCTGAAACGAATAAGCAAATAAAATAGAGTCAAGACCTTTCCTGTTTCCGTCGCTGTCCCTTATAAAAGTTCATCCTGCCAAAGAAACATCCTTGTTTCAATATCCTTATCAAGCTACAATTTATTTCTTTACTAGGAATAAGGCCTATTGTGGAAATAAATACAATGAGCGCTAGAAAAAGGTTCTAGGAGAGTGCCAAGGCCGTGGGCACTCAGAATCAATTTGCCATGGCAACCTAAGCAGGGTATAAGGACATAGAGTCCACCATTTTCTCCACGGGAACGGATCAATGCCACCTGGAGAGCATTGTAATTCTGAGTGATCTCCAGCCCCCACCTGGAGATTGGGAACAGTGGTTCCCCATTACAGAATGGCTAGTTTGGAGGGCAGAATCTATTGCATTGTACCTGTCTGAGGCCCCACTCCTCCTCAAACCTCACTCTCTCCAGGCTCCATCTCTCAAATCTCCAGGATTTTCCCATCTGGAGTTGGCAACTCTATCTTCTTCCCAGCCAAGCATCAACCTACACTTCCCCCTCATTGATCAGCTTCCCATCTCCCCCCCACCAGCAGCCCCCACTGTGCTCTGAAGCCCTGACCACCACATATCTGTGGCAGTAATGGGGTGACTGCTGGCACCTTTTCCTATAATTTTTTGCCTTGTGGTATTCCGCTTGTGGTGTGATCTGTCTTTTTTGTGGTGTGGCATGATTGTGTAATTGGGTTTGTTTCTTTTGAAGGGGAAGTGATGTGTTGTGAGTGAGGACATATTTTCCCTCAGAATACATCAGGTCCCATATGCAACTGACAGTTCCAACTGTCTCTTGGGGGGGAGGGAGTTTGAGGTGCGGAATGGAGTGAAGTCCAGTCAGCTTCCATATGCAAATGACCTTGAAACGCTGGCCCAATCAGAGAAGAGTGGCCTAGGCTGCAGTGGGTGGGAGAGAACTCAGGCAACACAGCCAGTGGATAGAGACACCTTGTGACTGACACATCACGAAGCCAACTGATTTTGGAGTGCATAGAACGTTGTGGGACCACTACTCAGTTATATATAAGGAGAGATCATATGGCAGAGTTACACACAGGGAGCGTATAATAATATAAAATACATAACCATGGAGAGAGCTCTGGGGCAGGCTGCAAGGCGAATGAAGAGCTTGGGGAGGGGGGCTCCGAGGGACGCAGCTGGAGTGGCCCGGGCTCTGGAGGGCTCTGCATGTGATCGCCTCTTGGAAACGGACCACTCCATTGATGCAGAGGAGCCAAGGGAGATGCCTGACCTCTGCCAGCTGGGCGGTCTCGGGGCTTGTCTGGCTGCCAGCAGCCCCCAGCCCCGGAGAGGTAACCACACGGATCTTCCTAACTTGTACCCCCGTGCCCCCAGCAAGCGACCTGGCAGGTGAAAGAGCCCCTGCACTCCTGATGCCAAGCAACGCGGGCCCTGCCAGGGGCGGGGTGTGTGTGGCTGAGGCATGGGCGGCGGCGGAGAGAGGAAAGGGGAAGGGAGCCCAAGTCCACACTGAGGCTACCGAGGAGGGCTAAGCCCTCCCCCATGCATCCCAGAGGCCAAGAGTCCAGGCGAGGGCCGGGGGGGGGGGAGGCATGGGCTGGTGGACTCCCGTCCAGAGCTGCCCTTGTCCCTCTCTGTGTGCTGTCTCCAAAGCCAGTTGTGTGCCCAGGGTGGCCCAGCAGGGTCAGGGGGGTGGCACCTCTGGGGCTCAGCAGGTCCTTCGCCAATTGGACACCTGTCAACGTCTTTCAGCATCTGAATTCGCTTCCCAAAAGTTGTCCAAAAGGGGCTAAAACGGCTGATGAAGCCGCCCTGTACCCCTAGCCTTCCCTGCTGGCTGCATTGTGGGCCCAGTCATCCTAAAATGGCCCCGGGCAAGGGGGTGCGACGGGAGCGCAGAGCTTCCTTTATTGAGCCTGTCCACCTGCCCCCTTCACAAAAATTGCCCCCCTAATATATATATTTTTAGTTACCTGTCTTGAACAGTATGGGGCCGCGGTGGCTCAGAGGTTAAGACAACTGAGCTGCAGTCGGGTAGGTCGGTAGCATGGCAGTTCGAGACCCGAGTTGCCGCGTGATGGTGTGAGCTCTCGTTTCTGGCCCCAGCTCCTGCCAACCTAGCAGTTTGAAAGCAAGAAATTGCAGGTAGATAAATAGGTACTGCTTCGCTGGGAAGGTAACGACGTTCCGTGCGCCTTGGTGTTTAGTCATGGCGGCCACACGGCCACGGAAACGTCTTCGGACAGCGCTGGCTCTTCGGCTTGGAAATGGATATGAGCACCGCCCTCCCCGCCCAAGGCAGGCTCAGGGCAGCTATAGAATACGACTTTTATAGAATGCAACGAAATTACACACAGATAATTCCAATAAAGACTACAAGCCAGTCGAGCGCCAGCCGTTTCAAGGACAGGAACAAATGATGGTGTATACAAGTCTCTAAGGACTCTGATGCACCACAGTCGCTAAGGACTCAAAATGCAAAGATGACGTGACAACATGCATTAATTAATTTAATTAAGTTCAACGTCTATCCTGCCCTCCCCACATTTGTAGGCTCAGGATGGGTACCACAGTTCCATAGTTCATTATTATTATGGCCCATGGCCATCATAGATCAAAACAAACTAGTTCACATAAAATACAGAAAGTGTACAGCTATTTGTGTGGGAATATTATAGTTAAGACACTGAAACTGCAGACCGGAAGGTCTGTAGTTCGGCAGTTCGAGACCCGAGTTGCCGCATGACGGAGTGAGCTCCCGTCTCTAGTTCCAGCTCCTGCCAACCTAGCAATTCGAAAGCAAGAAATTGCAAGTAGGTAAATAGGTACCACTTCGATGGGAAGGTAATAGCATTCCGTGCACCTTGGTGTTTAGTCATGGCGGCCACATGACCACGGAGAAGTCTTCGGACAGCGCTGGATCTTTGGCTTGGAAATGGATATGAGCACCGCCCTCTAGAGTCAGATTTGACTGGCTTTCGAGCAAGGGAAACCTTTACCTTTTATTATAGTAAAATGTAGAAAGACTTAAGAAAGAAGTGTTTAAAAGAAGAAGGGAACTTACAATATTATTGGGGGGGGATGCAAAACCTAGGGGATATTTATATCACTCCTTTATGTAATCTTTGCGGATTCTAGAGGCTGCAGCTAAAAATCTGGAGCCAGCGAGCATAATTTGAGGGTTAGAATCCGCCCAAAGTCTATTCCTTATTAATTCACAGTCTGGGAGGCCCATAAATGTTGCCAGTATGGGTTGCTTGGTCTAGGGCCATTATCTGTAAAGACTCAGGTGAAAAGCCGACCATAGACACCTTCTGATGAATAGCACTAAGCTAGGCAGAACAATACCTATCCTTTAGAATTAATGAGGTGATATCTGAGGGACAATGGCTAAGCTTAAGCCAAGTGTTGACTGAGGCGCAAGGCTTACTTTAGCCTCTCTCCTTAACAATCCAGTTTCCAGCCGCAGCACAGCATTAGGAACGCTTTTTGGAAATCGAAAAATGGCTCTTAAAAACTTGGTTTGGATTTTCTCAAGGGGGGTAAAAATTTGATGGGGGTGGGCCCGGCAAGGTCCCATACATAAAGTTGTGGTACCGTCTAGTTTGTTGTTGTTGTTCAGTTGCACAGTTGAGTCCAACTCTTCGCGACCCCATGGAGAAATCTAATTTGAGGGCCGCTGGTATAAATTGTCCCCATTTTGTGAAGAAAAATCTAATAATGGCTTGAGATGGTTTGCGACCAGAAATTGAGGCATATTCAATATGAGCGTTTTGCATCCCTGAGGATGAATCGCCCCAAAGAGTGATTAACACATGGAATTCACTGCCACAGGAAGTGGTAGCGGCTACAAGCATGGACGGCTTCAATTAGATAAGCATATGGAGCAGAGGTCCATCAGTGGCTATTAGACACAAGGTATAGATAGGGACTCTGGGGCAAGTGATGCTCTGTCTTCTTGGTGCTTGGGGGGGGGCAACAGTGGGAGGGCTTCTAGTGTCCTGGCCCCACTGGTAGACCTCCTGATGGCACTTGGTATTTCTGGCCACTGTGTGACACAGAGTGTTGGACTAGATGGGCCTTTGGCCCGATCCAACATTGGCTTCTCTTATGTTCTTATGACTGGATCATAACCCCCAGATGTTTGTAAGCTACCACCTGTTGTAGCCTATGGCCATTTATACTCCATTCCCTTATTTTAGGTTTGGGGGCCAAAGGCCATTATTATTATTATTATTATTATTACTAGCAGTAAAGCCCGTTGTGAAAGCAATACAACGGGATCTAGAAAGAGGCTCTGGGGCAGTGCTCTGGCTTTGGGCAAACAGTGTCAATTTGCTGTGGTGACCTCAGCAGGGTATAATGACAGAGTCCACTGTTTTCTCCAGAGGAACTGATCTCTGCTACCTGAAGAGCAGTTGTAATTGTGAGTGATCTGTAGCCCTCACCTGGAGATTGGCAGCAATTGTTACCCAGGACAAAGTGGCTGGTTTGGAGGGTGTAGTCTATGGCATTCTACCTGTCTGAGGTCCCACCCCTCTGCAAACCCCACCCTCTCCAGGCTCCACCCCTCAAATCCCCAGGAATTTGTCAGCATGTAGTTGGCAACCCCATCTCCTTCCCAGCTAACCATCAACCTACCATTATCTGCCCCTTTGACTTCAGCTGACTTCTGCACTCCCTTCTGCAGAGCAGTTGTAATTCTGAGTGCTCTCCAGCCCTCACCTGGAGATTGGCAACAATGGTTCCCTATGTGGGACTGACTGGTTTGGAGGGTGGAGTCTATGGCAGTGTACCTGTCTGAGGTCCCACCCCTCCTCAAACCTCACCCTCTTCAGGCTCCATCCCTCAAATCTCCAGGAATTTCCCATCTGGAGTTGGCAACCCTATCAGGACTGGCCCCAATGTGTTTTCTCCCAAAGGCCAAAGTAGGTGACAGGACCAAGCTTAGTTGCCTACCAACAGGCACTGAGGGGAATGTAGGGTTGCCAGCTCTAAGGAGGGAAATACCTGGAGGTTTGCCCTCCAAAGCATCCATTTTCTCCAGGGGAACTGATCTCTGTCATCTGGAGATCAATTGTAACAGTGGGAGATCTCCAGGTCCCACCTGGAGATTGGCAACCCTAGGGGGAAGTCAGCTGCACAGCAGGGGGTTAAAGAGAATGGTTTGATGGCTGCTGGGCCAAGATTGGCAATAATAGTTCCCCAGGAGCCCCATCGTAAATGCACCAAACAATTCCTCAAGATTTTCCAAAACACTACTCTGTTTTGGGCTCCTGGGGAACTTTGAAGTAGCACCAAAGCTTTAAGATCTCTCCAGCTGTCACCTGGAGACTGGCAACAGCTTGTCTGGAGTGTGGGCAGCATGGCATTGTATCTGTCTGAGGTCCCCCTCTTCCTCCTCCTCCTCAAATCCCACCCTCAGCAGGCTTCATCCCTAAAATATCCTGGAAGTTTCCAACCTGGAGTTGGCAACCCTATGTCCTGGAGTTCCAACCTGGAGTTGGCAACCATCAGCCAACCTTTATCTGCCTCTCTCTCTTTACAAACCCCCCC
>NW_015173247.1:6491-20718 GCF_001447785.1 Gekko japonicus | reverse complement strand
ATCAGCTTCCATATGTAAATGACCTTGAAACGCTGGGCGGGACTGCACAAAGCAGCCAATGAACCCAGCCAGTGTCTTCTGAGTGGCAGTTTTTTCGGCCTAACACTAAAGGAGTGCATTTTAGAATTCTGGCACCCAAAACCCTTTTATAATATAGGAGAGATTATGTCGTTAATCTCCAGGTGGTTAAGGTCACAATAAAGGCCAAATAGCTTTAGTGCCCTCCTAAGGCCTACTGGTGCCCTTGATATATATCTGCTATTTATGCAGATTTACAATTTAAAACATCTTAAAATAATCAATTAAAATCTATAAAACCATCAGTCTAATTCCATAGAATCATCAACATTTAAACAACAACATGCCTCAACGGCAGATAGTGTGGTCCCAGTCTGGCTTCCAGGATCTGCGGTTACTGGGGGGGGGGGGGGCCCCAAAAGAGGGGGGAGATGCCCACTGTCTCAACTAAAGGCGTGGTGGAAGAGCTCTGTCTCGCAGTTTTTTTCTGAACTGTAATAAGTCCCTCAGGGCCCTGCTCCTGGGCCGTATCCATGTTTCCAGTCTTTTTCACGGTCCAATCAGAACCAATGCTCAAATAAATGAACTTATTTGCGGCAATGTCGTCAATAATTCAATTGTTATAAGATGATGTATAGGTGGTATATGACGCCAAAAAAGATTGCTAATATGAATACTAATATGTCAAACAAATGTTGGAAGTGCAAAAAGGTTGAGGGCTCGTTTTATCATATGTGGTGGACTTGTGAAAAAGCAAAAAAGTTTTGGAGTGAGATTCATGTAGAGATGGAAAAAATTGTGAAATGTAAATTTAAGAAAGAACCAGAAATATTACTTTTGGGGCTAAAAATGGAAGAGGTCAATGTGGCGAAAAGGACATTGATGTGGTATATGATAACAACAGCCAGAATGACCTATGCTCAATGCTGGAAGCAAAATGAAGTCCCGAGAGTCAAGGATTGGATTAAAAAGTTATTGTTTTCGGTTGAAATGGACAAGATGACACGGAAACTTAATAATATGGAAGCAGAAGATTTCTATAAAGACTGGAAAGATTTAAAAGACTATTTGGAAAAATATTGGGATGTAAGAGACAACTTATTTTGCTTTAATAACTATTGAGTATTGATTTTTAGTAACACGAAAGGATAGAGATACAATTGTAATAGTTGAATAACAGTTACCTAGTGAACTTGTAATGAAGAAGTGGTTGGAGGAGAGAAGGTTAAGAAATATGCAGGAGGTCGTAGCACTGTGGGAAGCCATGTAAGGGGGGGGAAGGGAGGTGGGTAGGATGTAATGGGTATAAATGTAAACCATGTAGGGGGGGGGAGGGAGGTGGGTAGGATGTAACGGGTATAAATGTAAAATCAATGTTGGATGTGATTGATTATATCCTGAATAAAAATTTTGTAAAAAATAATAATAATAATAATAATAATTCAGTGGTGGCAAGGCAGTCCCAAGGTTCCAACAGGGTTGGAATGTCTACAGTTATAAGCCGGAAAATGAATACGCAAAAAACACTGTAAAACAGCCAGTTCCCATGTGGACAGAGTTTATAAAGGCTCTCAGTTTGTGTACGGCATTCACAAAGTCCGTCAAATGACGAGATCAGATATACAGTTCCTGTTGTTGATTTTACAGCAGCAATACATTCTTCATAGAAAGCACGCAGCTGTGTACTGCGACAACGGACACACCCAGATCTTGGAAGATAGTTTCAAATTAGAAATCCTTCCTCACCGTCGCCGTATAATGAGGAGCCAATGCTCTTATCAGTGTTAAAAAGTAAAGGTAAAGGTTTCCCTTGCTCGAAAGCCAGTTGAGTCCGACTCTAGGGTTGCGGTGCTCATCGCAGTTTCAAAGCCGAAGGGCCAGTGCTGTCCGAAGACGTTTCCGTGGTCATGTGGCCGACATGACTAGACACCAAGGCGCACGGAACGCTGTGACCTTCCCACCGAAGTGGTACCTATTTATCTACTTGCAATTTCTTGCTTTCGAACTGCTAGGTTGGCAGGAGCTGGAACTAGAGACGGGAGCTCACTCCATCATGCGGCACACTCGGGTCTCGAACTGCTGAACTACTGACCTTCCACAGCCTGCAGTTCAGCGTCTTAACCACTTGAGCCACCGCAGCTTATCACTGTTACACGTGCAGAAAGCTGTTAATTAATTTTGTGCTGCTGTTCAGTCACACAGTTGAGTCTGACTCTTCGCGACCCTATGGACCGCATTACGCCAATGTCTTCCATTGTTCTCCGGAGTTTGCTTAATTTCATGTTCGTTGCATCGATAACACTGTCTAACCATCTCATCCTTTGCCGTCCCCTTCTCCTTTGACCTTCAATCTTTCCCAGCATCAGGGTCTTCTCCAGTGAGTGCTCCCTTCTCATTTGGTAGCCAAAGTAGTTGAGCTTCAGCTTCAGTATCTGGCCATCCAGGGAACAGACAGGGTTGATTTCTTTTAGGATTGACTGATTTGGTCCCCTTGACTGATTTGGTCTCAAGCGTTTTCTCCAGCACCATAATTTGAAAGCATCTATTTTTCGGTGCGTGGCCTTCCTTATGGTCTAACTCTCGCAGCCATACATGACTACTGGGAATACCATTGCTTTGACTATACGGACTTTTGTTGGCAGGGTGATGTCTCTACTTTTTATCATGCTGTTTAGGTTCGCCATCGCTTTTCTCCCAAGGAGCAGGCGTCTTTTAATTTCATGGCTGCTGTCACTGTCTGCGGTGATCTGGGATCCCAGGAACGTGAAGTCTGTCACTACTTCCACGACTTCCCCTTTTATTTGCCAAGGAGTGATGGGGCCGGATGCCATGATCTTAGTTTCTTTGATGCTGAGCTTCAAGCCCACTTTTGCGCTTTCCTCTTTTACCCTGAGTAAGAGGCTCTTTAGGTCCTCTTCACTTTCTGCCATTAGAGTGGTATCTCCTGCATATCTTAGGTTGTTGATCTTTTCCCCAGCAATCTTAATTCCCGCTTGTGATTCATCCAGGCCAGCATTTTACATGATGTACTCTGCATACACCCTGCCAACAAAAGTCCGAATGGTCAAAGCAATGGTATTCCCATAATATGCTGTCTAGGTTTGCCATGGCTTTCCTCCCAAGGAGAAGGCACCTTTTAATTTCTTGGCTGCAGTCACCGTCTGCAGTGATCTTGGATCCCAGGAATGTGAAGTCTGTCACTGGTTCCACGACTTCCCCTTCGATTTGCCAAGGGGTGATGGGGCCGGATGCCATGTTCTTAGTTTTCCGCAGCCATTTTCAAATCTTTTTGATGGATTATTTTTATAAATTACGGTCAAGATCATTGTCCTACATGTTTCAGCGAGACCTTTTGATACCCAAAACTGATGAGGGCGCTCTATTTCAATATTTTCCAGCTCATTATAAGTGGAATGTCGGAACCTCCTGAAATGCTGGCTAATCTTGCCCCAAACGAAACATGTATAAACAATTATCTCTAATTCTAATGTTAATGCCGGGTTAGCTGTCTAGGCACGCTTAGATTAGGGTCCCACCTAGACAGTTAAATTCATGAAGAGATTTCATAAAAGTACAGATTGTAGTTTGAATTGTCAGTTAGGTTTGGTGGTGGAGACAGAGTAGAAGGTTAGAGTTTGTGGTATGTAATGTTTTTTTGTACAAATAAGGTGTGTTGTAATAAGCCTCTAATTGTCATTTTTAATAAATCAACAAAACCTGATGAGGTGTTTAACCCTTTCTCTGCATTGTGTACGTAAATATATCTTCAGTCCTGCCACCCTGCAAATGAATAACGAACAAGTTCTTTTAATGCATTTTTGTGGTACATTATGTGCATGCATGTGTAGTCTGTGACTTCCCCATAAACCGTAGAAGATTCCATATAAAAAACATGAGGATCCGTGTTTTGGATCTGTGCCTCCCCCCCCTCCCCGTGGTCTTACAAAATGCTGGGTCTTGTGTTTGTTTTTCGGCAGAATCAGTCACGGGAGGCAAGACAACAATGGTGTAAAGGCCCAGTTAGAATTCCTTTTGTCCATTGTCCAGTGTGACTGCGTTCTTAGATTCCACATTAATCTGTGATCAGTAGTTACCCAGATTTCTAATTGGTGTTAGAGATGAGAAGCTCCTGCTTGTAGTGACAAATTTGGTGTTGGGCGAGAGGGAGCTGGGCCCAAGTAGGGTTTTTTGTACACATAAAAGCAGCAGCAGGATTGTCTGGATTGTTTTCTTCACCGTTCGTGGGGAGCAGCATTTTATTTTGTGCTTCAAGACCCAAAAATACCTCGAGCCGTCTCTTTGTTGATGGCAGTAGGTGATGCTAAAGGATGTGGCTTCCCCCAAATATCTTTTTAATTACTACGATGGTGGTTTTGATACAAGGCCTCAAAAGTGTTGTTGAATGATTTTGAATTGCCAGGTGGAGTATCTCTTTGCACACTGAATTGGGAGTGAGGTCCCGATCCTCGTTTGGTTAGGCTGTGTGTAGACATACTAAAAAGGGTAGGAATGAGAAGGCATAATGGGATATGCTACATCAGGATGCATTTCCTTTTTTAAAAAAAAAATACCCTGGGGTACCTTCTAAAGTGCTAGAAAGGTGTTCACTCTGTTATGCCAACTCCTCCAGGAAATTCCTGGAGACCCAATCCAAGTTATCTACCAAGGAAATTGGGTGGTTGTGGCTGTGCGTAAGTTCTATACCCGTCTATACAGAGGTCAGATGGTCGAAGGGGGAGCGCTCGCTGTATCCCAGGAAGTGAGACAACACACTAGAGTTAAGAATAAATGTTGTCTTTACTAAATGGTTTCATCAAACATACAAAATCGGAATCATACAGTTTCACACAAGCTCCTTAGTTACAATAGTACATCAGAACAATTACAGCATAGAAAATAACAAAAGCATAGAAAATAACAAAAGCATCAAATAACAAAGCATCAAATAAGGGGATGACACAATGGGGCACGGCTATACTCATCTGAGGTCCAAGCTGAAGAAGAACTCTCCTCCTTGGAAGGAGGGGCAGCCAAAAGCAGCAGCTTGTTAACTCCAAGGCACACGGGCGGACCAGCCAAACCACGTGTGAGCTCTCTGGGTCGCGACTCCCGGAGAACTTAGGTAGTAGAGTCACTTGTAGCACCTTAGTGCACTGCTATGGGGAAGGTGGGTTAACCAGAGAGACAAAGGAGAGTTTCTCCTTAAATAAACTCTTTTTGGGGCATGTGCTATCCAGCCATAAACTATCAAACCCGTCCTCTAAACTATCACTACTGGATGAAGAGGGGGTGACGAGGGGATGACGAAGGGGATGACGCTCTCCTAAGGGGTGGTGGCAATATGCAGATCCTACTCCTACATCAAAGGTGCCTTTTGGCAAGGTGTGAATCTTAGGCCAGCCTATTTCTAGGCAAGCATGAGATGCAGAACAAAGCAACACACAACATACAGCAATCCCTGAATACACAATGCATAGTTATTCATGCTAGAGACACACACAAGCAGCATCACCACTATACAGAAATACAAACATAGGTCCATATCATAACAACTCACAACGACATATAGAAACGGGGGTACCTTTTAATGCACCCTTTCTCCAGGAGGGGCCACGGTGGCTCAGAGGTTAAGACGCTGAAGCTGCAGACCAGAAAGTCGGTAGTTCGGCAGTTCGAGACCCGAGTGCCACGTGACAGAGTGAACTCCCGTCTCTGGCCCCAGCTTCTGCCAACCTAGCAGTTCAAAAGCAAGAAGTTGCAAGTAGATAAATAGGTACTGCTTCAGTGGGAAGGTAACAGCGTTCTGTGCGCCTCGGTGTTTAGTCATGCCAGCCACATGACCACAGAGACGTCTTCGGACAGCGCTGGCTTTTCAGTTTGGATGAGCACCGCCCCCTAGAGTTGGATTCGACTGGCTTTCGAGCAAGGGAACCTTTACCTTTACCTTTCTCCAAGGAGCTCAGAGTGATGATTTTCATTTACTCATTTTCATCCTCCTAACAACCCTGCAAAGTAGATCTGCCTGAGAGGGAGTGATTGGCCCCAAGGTTGCCTAGTGATACTCATTTTTTTTTTTTTATTTCAACTTCCACACTAGGTTCAGAGACAGGAGTCCATAGTAGAGCAAAGGACAGAGAAAGCAGAGCCCCCTCTACAGAGTACCCCACACTGGCTTCTGTAGGAGTATATATATGAGTTTAAACTCTCTGGTTAAATTGCATTAGGCTTGTATAGATTCTAGTGTCTTATCGTTTTGCTTATCAACAGGTGGCTACGCTGTAAACATCATCCCGGTTCCATCGTTCTCTAGTAAAATGCTAATCCCCACACAAGGTGCTTCGGTTTTAGTGTATTATGCTATAATGTTAGCTCGTAAATACAAACTATTGTGCTAGCATATAATTTGAGGTGCTGTTTAGATTTTCATACACTTGAAATTTGGTGTAAATGGCTGAGACTAAAGATTATGTGCCTGCATCAATTTATTTGTGAGATTCATGGCTAAGTAGGGATTTGAACCCAGATCCTAGCTGAACAGAGCCAGTTTGGTGTAGTAGTTAGGAGCGCAGACTCTAATCTTGGGAGAACCAGGTTTGATTCCCCATTCCTCCACATACAGCTGCTGGTGTGACCTTGGGTCAGTCATAAGATCTTTCAGAGCTGTTCTCTCATGAGCACTTCTTGAAAGAGCTCTCTCAGCCTACCTCACAGGGTGTCTGTTGTGGGGAGGGGAAGGGAAAGGAGTTTGTAAGCCGCTCTGAGACTCTTAAGTGAAGGGTGGGGCATAAATCCAATCTCCTCCTCCTCCTCCTCTTCTTCTTTATAGATGGGATTCAGGAATGAAATTAAATGATGCTAGGGTGAACTTCTTAGAGACATGCTATTTGTTTTAATACAGGCTTGGATGTCTGACCGCTTCCCACGCACCTCTTCCTTTATTGAGGTTTTGCATTTTACTCCCTTTAGCATATTTCCTGTACATTCATTTTTTTCCCCGCTTGCTTTCTGAGGGGTAGAGTGTAGGGTTATGGAGAGAATTAGGTGGTTTGGATTTTAAGTGGCTTAACGTTGTGCTGAAAACTGCACTCCACTTTAAAAGTTACAAGACGAACGAAGAAAGTTCAGTTGGGGGGGGGGAGTTAGCTGGCTTTCGCCTGCTGAGTTAGTTTTTTTTTTACTTAGCAATGTTTCCTCTAGGCCGTGGAGTCTTGTGAGCAAAAATTCCACTTTGTGAGCGACGGGCATCAAAGTTGTGAGCGAGCGACTTGGCTGCTGCATAAATTAGGTTACTCTGGAGCCCTCCTTCATGAGCTAAGACAAAAATGTGTGAGCCGGAGGCTAAAAAACTGTGAGCCAGCTCACACTAACTCAGCTTAGAGGGAACACTGCTTACAGAGGGCCTTGCAGAGTTCAGGAGGGGCATGCTCCTCGGAAGGCACGCCTGGAATTGCATCCTTTCCCTCCCCAGTGAATGCTTTCGTTCCTCCCCCCCTGCTCCACTCCATTTAACTGTAATGCAAGTTCCTCCTGCAGCAGCTGGGAGCGTTTGCGGTCTCCCTCTGAACAGCTGATCCGAACTCAGGCTTCCAGCGTGGAGAGTCCCAGTCTCCTCCCTTCCCGGCGTGGGAAAGCCCAGCCCGACTTGGTTTTGTTTGTGCAAGCAGCCGGAGGGTAGGGGGTGGGACTGGCCCAGGCAGGACGGCAAGGAAGTGAGCTCGCTCTTCGCCAGGAGTTGCAGCCTCCTTCCTTAAGCGACAACTTTTTGAGCAAACCGCTGCCGCCGAGGAAGTGCCGGTGGGAGGGCTTTGTCCCGGGGAAGGGAGGAGGAGGAAGGGACCGGAGGCCAAGGGGGAGGGAAGACGAGGAGGGTGTGCGCTTCCTTGGTTTGGGCTGCTGCCTCTCTGCAGCCTAGGAAGGAGGAGAGGAGAGCCCGGGAAGGAACTGCTCTCTGCCAAGGTTTCCAAGAAGCAACAAGCTTAGCCACGGCGAGCTGAACTTTCCGCTAAGCCAGCCATGAGGGTGCGGCTGGCCAGACGCTGGCCGTGGTTTGGCAGGCTGTGCTTTTTCCTCGGGCTCCTGACGGCTGCTGCCTTCTTACTGGAGCTGTCCATCTCCGGTTTCCAGGAGGTTTCCTCCGGGAGCGGGGTCACCGGCAGGCGATGGGAGAGGCGCTTCTCAGACAGGGCTGAAAGCCCCGAGGAACTGGCCCGGCCGGTCTACGAGAAACCTCCCCCGGATTCCTACGCTCTAGGGGAGTGGGGCAAGCCAGCCCACCCGCAGCTGAATGCTGAGGAGAAGAAGCTGGAAGAAGAGCTGATAGAAAAGTACGCCATCAACATCTACCTGAGCGACAAGATCTCCCTGCACCGCCACATCCAGGACGGCAGGATGTCGGAGTGCAAGTCTGAGGCGCACGACTACCGGGGGCTGCCCACCACGTCGGTCATCATCGCATTCTACAACGAGGCCTGGTCGACGCTGCTGCGCACCATCCACAGCGTCCTGGAGACGTCGCCTGCCATTCTGCTGAAAGAGATTATCCTCGTGGACGACTTGAGCGACAAGGTGTATCTGAAGGCGGAGCTGGAGCGGTACATCAGCGATCTGAAACGGGTCCGTTTGATAAGGACCAACAAGCGGGAAGGGCTGGTTCGGGCCCGCTTGATCGGGGCAACCTACGCCACGGGGGACGTGCTCACCTTCCTCGACTGCCACTGCGAGTGCGTTCCCGGATGGCTGGAGCCCCTGCTGCAACGGATTTCCGAGAACGAGAGCGTGATCATTTGCCCGGTTATCGACACCATCGATTGGAATACGTTTGAGTTCTATATGCAGTCGGCGGAGCCGATGATCGGGGGCTTTGATTGGCGGTTGACATTCCAGTGGCATTCCGTGCCGGAGTACGAGCGGCAAAGGCGGAAATCCAGAATCGATCCAATCAGGTCCCCGACAATGGCTGGGGGATTATTTGCCGTGAGCAAGAAATACTTTGAGTACCTTGGGACGTACGACATGGGGATGGACGTGTGGGGAGGGGAGAATCTAGAACTTTCCTTCCGGGTGTGGCAGTGCGGCGGCATCTTGGAGATCCATCCCTGTTCCCACGTAGGGCACGTGTTTCCCAAGCGGGCCCCGTACGCCAGGCCAAACTTCCTCCAGAACACTGCCCGTGCCGCCGAAGTGTGGATGGATGGCTATAAGGAGCATTTCTACAACAGAAACCCTCCGGCCCGGAAAGAAAACTACGGAGACATTTCTGAAAGGAAACTCCTGAGGGAACGTTTGAAGTGCCAGAACTTCGATTGGTATTTGAAACATATATTTCCTAACCTGCACGTGCCGGAAGATAGGCCTGGCTGGCACGGTGCCATCCACAGTATGGGCATCTCCTCTGAATGTCTAGACTACAACTCGCCTGAACACAACCCGACCGGGGCCCACCTTTCTCTCTTCGGATGTCACGGTCAAGGAGGCAACCAGTTCTTCGAATACACGTCCGATAAAGAAATCAGGTTCAACTCTGTGACAGAACTCTGTGCGGAGGTCCCTGAGGCGAAGGACTTTGTGGGCATGAGAAATTGTCCCAAAGATGGCTCTGAGATCCCAGAAAGCATTATATGGCATTTTAAAGAGGATGGGACTATTCACCATCCTCACTCAGGAATGTGCCTTAGTGCATATCGTACTCCAGACGGGAAACCTGATGTGCAAATGAGGACCTGTAATTCGGCAGATAAAAATCAGATCTGGAGGTTTGAGAAATAAAAAGGCCTGTGATCCAGGAATTCTCCCTCGTGAAGAATATGAATATGCATCCCCACAGACATAACGTTTAGGCCTGGTGAAGCCTAAAAACAATTTTATAAGTTGTTCATATGAGAACTACCATGAACTGGGTGTTTTTTAAAGAATTGTTTTTGGTAACATGCCGTTTTAAGTGCCTTGTATTCGAAACTTAAAGTGTTCACTTTGGGGGGGGGAACCACTTTGCCTTTCAGTAGGCTTGTATTCGAAACTTAAAGTGTTCACTTTTTTGGGGGGGGAAACCACTTTGCCTTTCAGGAGTATTGGGAGCTACAAAGTCTTGGTTAAGATGCACATTTATTAAGGTTAAGTGCAAAAATGTAGGACCAGGGGGAACAATTTCAAAGGTTGGGGGGAGGGTTTACAGAGCCAAAGTATAGCTTTCCTATTTTAAGCAGTGTTCATAGGATATGACTTTGAAATGCTGTTTATCCGTGTCAGCCTAAAGAAACCGATGACTCTGGGGAAAGGATGATTTTTTAAAAACTGGCTTTAAAATCAGGTTTCATTGGCCTTACTTAGCTCACGTCTGGTTTTTATGAGCCAGTTTGGTGTAGTGGTTAAGTGCGCGGACTCTAATCTGGGAGAACTGGGTTTTATTCCCCACTCCTCCACTTGCATCTGGCTGGATGACCTTGGGCAAGCCGTAGTTCTGATAAGAGCTGTCCTTGAAAAAGAGCAGTTTCTGTCAGAGCTCTTTCAGCCCCACCTACCTCGCAGGGTGTCTGTTGTGGGGAGGGGAAGGGAAAGGAGTTTGTAAGCCACTCTGAGACTCCCTTGGGTAGTGAAGGGTGGGGTATAAATCCAATCTCCTCTTCTTCATGATGCTTTGTTTGATGCGTCCAAAGTTTTATCTGTTCATGTGCCCAATGGGAACAGCATTTGTACATTAGTCTGGGCGAGGGGGCTGAGTAAACCAGCTGCAGGAGAGGTGTACTGATGATCGCAAGCGATAATGTTGAAAAGCAGAGATTCTGAACAATTGTGTTTCTTGCGCCAAAAACATGAGCTGAAAATAACTCAGATATATTCAGCATTTTTAAAGAAAAATGTTGGCAATTGGGCATAGTTTTATTTATGATACCTTATTATAGCACTGTTTTCATAAGCCAGGGCCAAGCTATCGTTTTAAAAACCTGTCTTTGGGGGGGGGGGGGATGAAGGAAGTTGGGTTGACAGTGATCCTCACGGTGTGTCTACCTTGGATAGAATTCAGATTTCTTTCCCCTCTGAAGTCCAAAACAACTATTTGAAAAGGGTGGTGTTGCCTTAGCAAAGGTGTCGCCCTACTTCCTTAGATCAGGCTTCTTGTACGTGGCAATGAACTGTGACATTCCAAATTTGGACTTTGGCCCGGCAGGTAGCACAGATGTGGCTAAGTAGCGGCAGGAAAGAATCTATGAAAAGGGCTGAAGCTGTTGTAGCACACCTGTGCGGTCCAGGTCTGGGAGCCTCTTAATTTTGAGAGCCTTTAAATAACCCAGCTTCAAGATGCCCAATAAGCAGGGCTGGACTGGCAGAGGTAGAGGGACTTGAATGAGGAGGAGGTGGCATGGGGTTGTGTGTTAACCTGTCTAGGGCATTTTATTTGGAGATGCATGGCTGCCCACCAAAGATGCATCAATTGCTCCTCTTTCCGGCCAGAAAACTTACAAAAACAGTCCTTCAGGCATACAGCATTGGTTAGATAGGTATATTGATGATACTGGTAAGGATCTTGAGCATCCATGCAAATCTCTGTTCCCTGGTGTTCACGAGCCAGCTTCCTATTAGGTTTGATTCGTTCTCACTGGAAGAAATCTGGGGCCGATTTTGCATTGGCTTTTCCCTCCGTTGTTTTACGAAATCCACGTCGGAACAGAAATTCCCCTCTGCATTGCATGCTGCTTTCACTTCCGTGGATCATCGGATTTTATGGTATCCTTCACATTCCGTGCCGCTTCCGCTGATTATCAGGTTTTATGGTAGCCTCCACATTCCGTGCCGCTTCCGCTGATCATCGGGTTTTATGGTAGCCTCCACACTGCATGCCACTTTCGCTTTCTTTGATCATCAGGTTTTATGGTAGCCTCCACACTGCATGCCGCTTCCACTTTCTTTGATCACCGGGCTTTATGGCAACCTCCACATTGCATGCCACTTTCGCTTCCTTTGATCATCGGGTTTTATGGCAGCCTCCACATTGCATGCCGCTTCTGCTTCCTTTGATCATCAGGTTTTATGGTAGCCTCCACCAATGTTCCCTCTAAGCTGTGGAGTCTTGTGAGCAAAGATTCTACTTTGTGAGCTACTGGCATTAAAGTTGTGAGCGAGTGATTTGGCTGCTGCATAAATCAGTTCGCTCTGGAGCCCTCCTTCCTGAGCTGAGACAAAAACATGTGAGCCGGAGGCTAAAAAACTGTGCGCTAGCTCACACCAACTCAGCTTAGAGGGAACACTGGCCTCCACACTACCTGCCGCATTCGCTTCCTTTGACCATCGGGTTTTATGGTACCGTCTGCATAGATTTATGTCTGCACAGGGGTGACTTTGCAGTCAGTGCAGCGTTGCCCCCGGGGTATCTGAATGTGGTTTTGAGCTGCACTTTCCCCTCCCAGTTGAGAAAACGTGGAATGAGTTCTAGATGCAGAATCGCCCTAGGAAACAGAATTTTATTCTTGAGGATGGAGTGGCTATTCTTGTCTGGTTGTTAGAAGCCATTGCTTGTGGGGAGGAGAGGATAATGCCTCCAAAAACTTGTAAATTGCCCTTCATAAGTGAGCTGTTCTGAATTGCCTGTTTAAAATTGTTGTCAGGGGGAAAAAAACACCAGAGATAACCAGATCAAGCAGGGGATTTGTATATTTTGGATGTACCCGATCCGTGAGTGACTTCTGGATGCCATTGGTGGAAATGAAACCCAAATGTTAAGCGATTGTTCCCACTTGAATTGGTCTTGCTGCATGTGTTTCTAGGTTGAATCCAGGGCTATTTTGGGGCAGGAACGCACAGGAACGTTGGCCACACCCAGCAGGAACTAATTAGAATAATGGGCCACACCCAATGGCAGAAACTCATTAGGATTGGCTACATTAGGGGTGTGTGGCCTAACATGCAAAGAAGTTCCTGCTACAAAAAAAGCCCTGGGATTTGACAATAAACAAAGTAAAAAGAATAAGAAGCAAAAGGTGGATGTGGCTGGATGACCACACTTCTGGTAACATGGGGTGTGGCCTAATATGCTAATGTGATGTGCTATCCGGGTGTGGCCTAATATGCTGAGTTTCTGCTGTTGGGTGTGGCCTATTATGCTAATGAGTTCCTGCTGGGCTTTTTCTACAAAAAAAGCCCTGGTTGAATCCATTGTCTTGTTACTGTATTTCCATTCAAGTTGTTGAGTCTTCGTGAGGGTTCTCTCCGCAGAGGGTCTTTGCCCAGCTGAAGGCTACCTGGTTCGTTTATTATTTTTATTTTGTTTATCACCTCTTTATACCGCATCCTCTTCTGTGCGGTCTCCGAGCTGCTTGCAACAAAACGTTCAACAATAATATACCGTAAAATCTAACCGTTGAAGCAGCACCAGCTGAAAATACAATTGCAGTAAAAATTCATGGAACTTTAATAGTATAAGAACAGATTCCTAAGAAATAATCGAGTGGACCATTACCAGACACAGGCAATGGGCAGTTGCTCAAAATTTAGACAAATGCTAAATCTAATAGACTAAAAAATATAAAATACCTGGGGTCAGAGGAGAGATACAAGACTATAGCAAACCGGTAGCTTTTTCCCCCTTAAAGGCTTGTTTAGGAGCAGTTTTTCTCCAGGCCAGTTTGGCCAGGGATCCTGGAGGTTTTTTGTAATCTTCTGGGCGTGGAGGGGTCGCTGTGTGTGTGGAAGGGGGGGGAGGTATTTGTGGATTTCCCGCATTGTGCAAGGGGGTTGGACTAGGTGACCCTGGAGGCCTCTTCCAACTCTTACGATTCTACGAGTAAGGTGATCACTCTGTTAGCATGGCAGCAAGCTTTGTAGCGCTGTTGACTCCCCCTCCTCCCGGTCGGTCGTCGTGTCCAACAGAATCCTGGGCTGTGTGTTGCAGATAGAGGCCAGTTTTCCACTGCGTAACTTCCATGGTCTTCTGATTTCTACATTCCCCTTTCCCACTAAGCCTTGAAATAAAAGTGGCGATTTCTCAAAGGGGGAGGACCCTGGCTTTGGGCACCAGGCTTAATTTTCAGCTTTAACAACAGGCTTTTGAAAGTTAACTGAGGTTGGGAACGAGCTTACTGAGATGGCGAGCAAGCATTCAAGAATCTGATTCGGGTGTTTCTGTGTGCAGGAATCCAGATTGGCGGCCGAGTCGCTGCCTTGGAGAGGCACACCCATTCCTAGGGCACGAGGGGCAGCTGTCCCAAACACGGCATTC
>NW_015173247.1:0-6479 GCF_001447785.1 Gekko japonicus | reverse complement strand
GAGGTGGAGGAGAAGCCAAGGTGTACTTTAGAATTCCCTTCCAGTGTCATCTTTCCTCCCAGTTTAATGCACGAAAATGGAAAGAGGGCAGTTCTGGTCTTGGTGCTTGGATGGAAAGTTACTCGGAAACGTTGGTGGGAGATGAGGGTTGTTTCCCCAGGTGTTTGAAGGTGGTACGGCAGGAGGCATGATTGCCCTTGGTATACTCATTTCATTGTAATGTCGTAAGAGCGTTAGGAGAGTTGGGATCTGATCAGTGGTCCATCTAGTCCAGCATTTTGTTTTCCACAGTGGGAAGCTCCACAGCAGCTGTTGTGCAGACGTATGCTCTCTCTGAACATGGAAGTTCCACTTAGCCATCCTTTCCGATCGCCATTCGATAGGCAGATACTCTGAAACGTCGGTGGGAGAGGAGTGTTGTTTTCCCACGTGTTCAAATGTGGTACGGCAGGAGGCATGATTGCCCTTGGTATACTCATTTCATCGTGGTGTCGTAAGAGCGTTAGGAGAGTTGGGATCTGATCAGGGGTCCATCTAGTCCAGCATTTTGTTTCCCACAGTGGGAAGATCCATAGCAGCTGTTGTGCGGACGTATGCTCTCTCTCTCTCTCTGAACATGGAAGTTCCACTTAGCCATCCTTTCCGATCGCCATTCGATAGGTCCTAAATTAATGTCCATTCCTTTTCAAAACCAATTAGCACATATTGTGGTGTGGAAAATCCTGTTGGTCAATGCGAGGTCTAGTTAAGGGAGGTGTCCTTCCATGCCTTACATATCTCCATAAACATCTACCATATCTCCTTGTCTCACCCCCTCTCTTCCTAGATATGTGGTCCACTGGATTCTCAACTTCATAAAAAGCTATATTCCCTGTCTCTGGACTTGTAAAACCACTAATAGGTGGAGTTAGTTTCTAATTGCCATTCCTCGTAATTTCTTCACCACCCCTCCTCACACGCACCTTGGGCAAACCCAATACTAATGCATACACCTGAAAATCTCCTTCATAATGTATTTTGGGAACTAGAATTCTAGTAGTCACATCATGAGGGGAGAGTAAATGAGAGCTGAAGATACATCTCTAGTTATCTAACCTGAGCACAAATTTCTGTCAAGGAGAATTGGAATGATAAGCTATGCCCATTGGTGGTGGTGGGGAATTACAACCAAGTCTCGGTCCGGGGGAGCGGGGCTAATATAGGTGGACTACTTGCATGGATTCTCAACTTCATAAAAAGCTATATTGCCTGTCTCTGGACTTGTAAAACCACCAATAGGTGGAGTTTTAGATTCAAGAGAGGGGGGGGCAACACCTCAAAACATTTTCCTTCTGCTTCTTCCCAACGTGTCGCTTTTATTTTCTGGTTCTGTGTTTCTAATTGCCATTCCTCGTAATTTCTTCACCACCCCTCCTCACACGCACCTTGGGCAAACCCAATACTAATGCATACACCTGAAAATCTCCTTCATAATGTATTTTGGGAACTAGAATTCTAGTAGTCACATCATGAGGGGAGAGTAAATGAGAGCTGAAGATACATCTCTAGTTATCTAACCTGAGCACAAATTTCTGTCAAGGAGAATTGGAATTATAAGCTATGCCCATTGGTGGTGTGGTGGTGGAATTACAACCAAGTCTCGATCCGGGGGAGCGGGGCTAATACAGGTGGGCTACTTGCGACTGCTTACGCAAGTAGCTATAGAGTAAAAATTATTTTCTTAATCTTGCTTTACAAGTGCTGTGCTCGAGGTTCAGAACAGGTGGTCCCAGGTAGCAACAGATAGCTTTTAAATTGGCAGCTAGTCACCAGTCCAGGTGTCTTTGTATGGTGTGTAGTTGTTGCCTAGGCTACAAGTGTGTGGATCTTCCAAAGAGGTTCAAAATTACACTGGACATTGTCAGACTGTCTGGTTCCATGATGAACCTATTGCCTTGAAGCCTGTCAGTCTATGCCACAAAATAATGACTCAAATCCAGTTTTGTGATGTGAGGTGCACCAATCTGCCCTGACTGTGCTGGAGATAGAATTGTCTGGACGCATTTCAGGGATGGTTTTCTATGCACATTTAACTTGGAATGACGTGCCTTAGGAATTCCGATGCTACTTTTGATGTTCAGCATTAACAATGTGGTTAGGTTGAGGGAAAGTACTTGGGTTAGCCACAAGTGACCTTCTTGATTTTTTTATTAAAATACCTATGTCCAGAGGTCATTTCGGGGGGGAACGCGGGGGAACGCAGTTCCCCTCCCCGACTCTCCCCACCCCTGCCTGCCTGGGGCCAGGGAGGGCCTTGGCGGGGCTTCCTCGCACTTCCGCCGGCCTTGCAGGTCCACCACCGGGCCCCTGATGTCAGGGGGTGTGGCATATGCTAATGAGTTATGCTAATGAGTTCCCTAGCTCTTTTTCTACGAAATGACCCCTGCCTATGTCCATAGCTGGATATATGCTCAGCTCTGTACTACGCGCCGTTTCATTTTCAAACAGTGGAGCCTATGCGGTGTCTGTATGCCTTATTTCTTATGGAAGTCAGGGAATGGTTGTACTTCCCACAGGGAACTAGTTACATGACATGTTTTAAGACTCTTTCTTAAAACCCCTCTTATTTGAAGAGAAACCTGTGTTTGGAAATGAGCAAACACTCCTTTTTTAGAAAATCGAAGTTGGGCGGTATTGAAAGATCCAGCTTTTCGGTCAAAGTGTTCAGCTAGTTTTATAAAGTGACCATAACGTCTTTGTTTAAAAAAGAATATTTTTGTATTAAGCATTTGCAGTGGCAGCCTTCTTAGCTGTCTCACTGTGTTCTTAACTCCAGGTCTAAAAGCAAAAATACTACATTGTTTACAGCTTTTGGAAACAGTTGGAGAGGTGTACTAATTAGAATCTTGCTTCATCGGTGATTTAAGACTTGATTTGGGGGAAGCCTACTGAGGGATTTAAACTACTGATTTTCCACTGTGTATGTTTTTAGGGGAATAACTTCATAATGTATACATATGATCGGTTTCCTTGGGGGGGGGAGGAAATAAACATGTTCATTTTTAAGATGGGTGCGATTCTGGTCATTCATAGCATTTATAGTCCGGTTCTAAGCATTTACAAGCCTCGGAGCAGATGACCAAGACTGATGGATTTCACAAGGTATTGCCACGTGGCGCACATATTGGTCTCAGAGAATTGTGGCACGAGAAGATTCAACCGTTGGATGACTGTTTCCCATCCCAGCCTTTGCGGGATCCAGCACTCGAAATACGGTGTGAAAAACATGGTGATTGATACCTGGTGTAGGTCCGGAGGTCGGGAGCCATGCTCCCTCTAAGCTGTGGGTTCTTGTGAGCAAAAATTCTACTTTGTGAGCAACCAGCATTAAAGCTGTGAGCAAGCAATTTGGCTGCTGCAGAAATTAGTTTGCTCTGGAGCCCTCCTCCCTGGAGGATTCCTCTTTGCTGCTGAGTGACGTCACCCTACCATCCTGCTTGTCTGGGTTGAAGACCACAACTCTAGATCATTGGGTTTTGTTTAGGCAAAAATTAGTGGATGTGATTTCGTTGTTGTTCTGGATCCAGACTTGTCAACAGGGCTATTTTTGGGCAGGAACGGAATTCCGGCTGGCTCCTGAGTTGGCCACGCCCAACAGGAATTCATTAGCATAATAGGCCACACCTAACAGCAGAAACTCATTAGGATTGGCTACATTAGCGGTGTGTGTTCTGACATGCAAAGGAGTTCCTGCTACAAAAAAAGCCCAGGGTTTTGACAATAAACAGAGTAAACAGAATAAGAAGCAAAAGGTGAGTGTGGTAACATGGGTGGTGGTGGTCCAATATGCTAATGAGCTGTGCTGTTAGGGGTGTGGCTTAATATGCTAATGAGTTTCTGCTGTTGGGCGGGGCCTGTTATGCAAATGAGATCCTGCTGGGCTTTTTCTACAAAAAAAGCCCTGATTGTCAACATTATTTATTTTAAACAAGTGACCTTGTTGTGGCTGACAAATAACACTGAAGAGCTGTTCCTGAGGACTGGGGAACCAATTAGGAATGGAGTGGTATGCAGCATGGTGAGGAATGGATTGGAACGACGAGGAATACTGTGCAGAATTCGCCTCCTTTACCTGAACTATTGCTCAGACTGCAAAATGGCTCACCCAAGAGGGGAGAGGCATGATTTCTGACCATTCCCCTCTGAGCTACAAGCCCTCACAGTGTTCTCAAGGATCCCCCACAACTCTCAGAAGCACCTTTTCAGGAAGTGCAGAGGGATAAGAAGATCCATTCCATACACTTGTTCCATTCAGGTTTATTGGAGCCAATTAAAAAAATCAAAGGGCCAGAGTTCCACCCACTCCTCACAGGTAGAAATAAGTGTATAGATATCCTTGGGACAGCCTAGGCAAGACATCAGACAGCAATTAGTGGATCTCTTTAACCCTTTATAAAGAGCTAGGGGGGAAGCGGGGAGATCTGAACTGGGACTGTAGCAGTAACCAAAGATTTAGCGTAATGGATTAAGATCTGCCACTTAAAACTAACTCAACCCAAATAATTCATTTCTTTCAAAGTGAACCAAAGCTACTTTATTTCAGCATATCATAAAGCTATGTGTTACCTTTAAAAGTAAACCACAATTCATAATTTTAAAGATGCTTCACCAACCAGTAGCATCTTCAGTGGATTGGCAGTGCACTCCTAAACAGGTCTACTCAGAATCCTACTCAATAGGGCGTACTCCCTGGAAAGTGTTTTTGGACTGCACTGTAATTGACCTAAAAGCAGAGGGTTCGGCATTCTTCAGAACATCTCAGATAACAGTACTTAGTCTAACAAGAATTTTTTTTTTCTGGAAAATGATTATCAGACGGCCGTTATTATGAACTACTGATATTCAGTTATGTTTAGCGGTAGACAAGTTTTACCAAATATCACCTGTGAAGAATATTTATTACGAATCTTGCTAGTGCTTATATCCTGTGTCAGCCCTACCTAAGAATATCCTGTCTGTAATAAGAATTAAAAGCACACAGCACCAAGGATTCTGAGTGTTGTTTCACAACCATTCATTTTATTACACAAATAAGGCCACTTCCAGATGATGCTTCACGTGAACACACAAAGCTGCCTTAATACTAAGTTAAGACCCTTTGGTTTGTCAAGGCCAGGACTGTCTATTCTGACTGGCACTTGCTCTCCAGCATCTCAGGTGGAGGTCTTTCTTCCTACCTGATCCTTTTAACTAGAGATGCCAGGGACCTTCTGCATGCAAAGGAGGGGCTATGCCACAGAGCCTTTTCCCAAGCCTTGGGCAAGTCGGAATTTTAATTCAGCGTCTCTGATCGAAATCCCATTTTCTACCCACTACACATAGAATGGCTTCTGAGTTAGAAGATTCTACAGACATCTAAATTAAATATGCAACAGCCCCTCTTTTTTTACATAAATGTAATTTTTACATACACGTAAATGAATCTGCTGCAGACAGACAGCAAGACCCACATGGCACCTAAGTTATCCAGCAAATTGGAACTCTAATGTATTAGTACTGATGCTCAGTGACTCTGCACTAGCCTTTTCTTCTATCCTTCGTGCAAAGAGCACATACTGTAATAAATAATACAGGATAAGGTAATACAGCTGCAAGGGTTACATTTGCAACATATACAGTTTGAGAGCTGTACAAGGAAATAGTTTTCAGCATACTTCAAAACAGATATGTAGTTTATCAATAGTCCGTGTGATGTGAAGAGGTATACTATTTGTCTTCAGCAACAGTAGACGTTTCTGTTCAACACTATGTGTCAATTTCCCAGTTTACCCCAACCTCTGTCACATGACCTGAGCTAATTTTCACTTGGCAATGTCAACCCCGGCCAATTCAGTAGTAGAATGTTTTCTTTCCATTTAAAGTATGGCACAAATAAAGCACTAATATAAAAATAAAATCAGGTGAAATTACAGTACACGACAGAGGATATACGCACAGATGATGTGAGCCAAAATGGGGTGGTGTAGAGTTCCAGCACAGCTTAATGGTGGAGAGAATACAGCTATAAGAAAATAAGTATGCTACTAGATCTCATCTTCCGACTCTTGGTCGCGCTCAGTCATTTTCAGTAATCCAATTTCCATCGTTGGGGCCTGTTTCATTTTTGAACGAATTACCCT
This sequence comes from Gekko japonicus, assembly GCF_001447785.1. Taxonomy (NCBI): domain Eukaryota; kingdom Metazoa; phylum Chordata; class Lepidosauria; order Squamata; family Gekkonidae; genus Gekko; species Gekko japonicus. Next base: position 321 of record NW_015173247.1, on the reverse strand, counting down.
GGAGAGGGAAAACAAAGGGGGGGAATCATGAAATATCTGCACACATGTTCTGAATCAAGTAATGGTCAAGTACAGGGCTGAGCATTCTGAGCAGGGATGTGTACAGGATTCGGTCCTCAATGTGTATAGGACTAACTACTAACAGCACACTTGGTTCTCTATGGCTGGGCCACTGGGGCAGAAAACACAATTAGGCCTCACCCCCAGGGCCAACAAGATATTTTGCTGTCCCAACTGGTTCCAAGGCTATGTCCACACAGGTTACCTGTGCCAGGTTCAATGCTGTTGGGAAGCAGGATTATTCTTGCTCCTCCATGGCAT
>NW_015173246.1:135863-144682 GCF_001447785.1 Gekko japonicus | reverse complement strand
TCTGTTCATGCATCCTAAGGTTGCATTAGAAAGAAAGGTCTGCCTAGCAGTACCAGCAACCTGGACCATATAGGTCCTGCCCATTTAATAGAGGCTTGTCGCATGGAAATGGGTGGGTGAAAGCATGGCATGGAGGTCAATAACATCACCTGGTACTTGGGATGCCAGCCTCCAGGTGGGACCTGGGGAGCCCCCGAAATTACAACTCATCTCCAGACTGCACAGATCAGTTCCTCTGGACAAAATCAAGATGGGTAGCCGTGTTAGTCTGTCTGCAGGCGTGGGGTGTGTGTGTCCGTTCAGTTCCGATCTGTGAAATGAAGAGGAGGAGGAGGAGATTGGATTTATACCCCATGGCCCTTCACTACCCGAAGGAGTCTTAGAGCGGCTTACAGTCTCCCTTCCCTTCCCCTCCCCAGAACGGAATGCCCTGTGAGGTAGGCGGGGCTAAGAGACCTCTAAGAGAACTGCCCTTGAGAGAACAGCTCTGAGAGAACTTGTGACTGACCCAAGGTCACACCAGCAGCCGCAAGTGGAGGAGTGGGGAATCAAACCCAGTTCTCCCAGATTAAAGTTCACTCTCCTAACCACGACACCAAACTGGAGCTACGGGACACTTGTTCTTTTCGGGCGAAAATGGATGCTTTGGAGGTTGGACTCTGTGGCCTCGTACCTCAGTAGGGTCCCTGTTCTCCTCAGGCTCCTCAGGCTCCACCCTCAGGCTGGATCTGGCAACCTTACCGCCCCATCACCCACCCCCAGCGACTGGGGGCCCCTGGCAAGGCCACCCTACCCAATACGTAAGGTCCCATTAAGGACAGAATTTCCCCCCCTCCAGGTTGTTGGAAATCTGATGGACCTCCTGATGGCACCTGATGTTTTTGGCCACTGTGTGACACAGAGTGTTGGACTGGATGAGCTATTGTTATGCATCCCCAAGCTCAGTCCTTTTGCAGGGACAGGTCAGGCTCAATACATAACAAGGGGACTGGATAAAAATATGGAGCAGAGCTCCATCAGTGGCTAAGAGCCACAAGGTATAGAGGGAACACTCTGTCTGGGGCAGTGATGCTCTGTATTTTTGGTGCCGGGGGGGGGCTTCTAGTGTCCTGGCCCCACTGCTGGCCCTCTTGGTGGCACCTGGTATTTTTGGCCACTGTGGGGCACAGAGTTTGGACTGGATGGGCCATTGGCCTGATCCAACATTGGCTTCTCTCTTATGTTCTCTTATGTCTCGGGCAAGGGATGCTCTGTATTCTTGGTACTTGGGGGGGCAACAGTGGGAGGGCTTCTAGTGTCCTGACCCCACTGCTGGACCTCCTGAGGACACCTGGTATGTTTGGCCACTGTGGGACACAGAGTGTTGGACTGGCTGGGCCATTGGCCTGATCCAAAATCGGCTTCTCTCGTGTCCTTATGTTCTTAATCTTATTTCTCGTCCCTCTCTGTTCCTCATGACCCTGTTTAAGTTAGGGATGCCAGCTCCATATTTGGGGGTGGAGACTGAGGAGGGCAGGGTTTAGGGAGGACAGAGACCCCAGGGGAGCACAAGGTCACAGAGTCCCCCCCTCCAAAGCAGCCATTTCCTCCAGTGGAACTGATCTCCACAGTCTGGAGATGAGCTGTAATTCTGGGGGGTCCCCAGGCCCCACCTGGAGGCTGGCATCCCTGGACCTCAGTGGGGCACAAGGTCACAGAGTCCCCCCCTCCAAAGCAGCCGTTTCCTCCAGGGGAACTGATCTCCACAGTCTGGAGATGAGCTGGAATTCCGGGGGATCCCCAGGCCCCACCTGGAGAATAGCAACCCAGGCAATTCTGTCTCTTTTTTTGTCATTTCAACTCATTTTCTCATTGGCTAGAAAGACCTGGGCTGCTTCCACACGAGGGTGATTTTCCCCACCTGGAGTCTGGTTGCCAATGCGATTCTGTGTGAAACCCCCCCTTCCAAGGACGATTCCAGGTAGCTCAGGGGAACCTGTTTTCCCTCAGCTGTTAGCCTTGCTTTGCCTTTCACACCTGATGCATATGGACACACACAACACACCCACCCATATGCACCCCGCATATTTTCACCTGTCTCTCAGGATTCTCGGGATTTTAAAAAAGACGTTTCCAGCAGCGTGGGTAGCACTAGGTAGAATTATAGGAACATAAGAGAAGCCAATGTTGGATCAGGCCAATGGCCCACTCAGTCCACACAGTGGCCAAAAATACCAGGGGACCTCAGGAGGTCCATCACTGGGGCCAGAACTGCAGAAGCCCTCCCACTGTTGCCCCCCCCCCCAGCACCCAGAATACAGAGCATCACTTGCCCCAGACATAAGAACCTAAGAGAAGCCAATGTTGGATCAGGCCAATGGCCCATCCAGTCCAACACTCCTGTGTCACACAGTATCAAGAAATACCAGGTGCCCTCAAGAGGTCCAGCAGTGGGGCCAGGACACTAGAAGCCCCCCCCCGGCACCAAAAATACAGAGCATCACTGCCCCAGACAGAGTGTTCCCTCTATACCTTGTGGCTCTTAGCCACTGATGGAGCTCTGCTCCATATTTTTATCCAGTCCCCTTGTTATGTATTGAGCCTGACCTGTCCCTGCAAAAGGACTGAGCTTGGGGATGCATAACAATAGCTTGCTAGGATCAGGGGTCGTTTCGTAGAAAAAGAGCTAGGGGAACTCATTAGCATAACTCATTAGCATATGCCACACCCCCTGACATCACCGGAAGTGTGTCATAAGGCCACACCCCCTGACATCACCAGAAGTGTGTCATAAGGCCACACACCCCACACCGAGGGCCGGAAGCAGGGGGCGGGGCTTCATCATGTGCCCCACCCCCGTACCTCACCCGGGGGAACTGCGATGCCCCGCGATCCCCCCCGAAATGACCTCTGGCTAGGATCGTAGAATGGACCAGTAGGGAGACCGGGATCCTGGAGTAAACCAATCCGGAAACAATAGAGTGTAAATAGCCTATCGTTGGGAGTGGGGTGTGTTTTGGGTGTAACCCTTCTCAGGCATAAATAACCGGCTTCGGCCAGGGAGAGCCAGTCTTCTTTTTCTCTTGCTGAATCACTAATAAACTATGAGCTGATCACTTCTACGCGTCTGAACCCAGTATATTTCACCCCTCTTGAAGGTTTCTGTGCTTGTAGTCATGACCACTTCCTGTGGCGGTGAATCCCATGTCTAAATGACTCTCGTTCATTAATTCCATGGAGTGCCCACGAGTTCTGGTATTGTGAGAAAGGGAAGAAGAGAAGAAGAAGAAGAGAAGAAGAAGAGAAGAAGAAGAAGAGATTGGATTTATACCTCGACCTTCACTTGGAGTCTCAGAGCGGCTTACAATCTCCTTTCTGACACAAAGTGCTCTTTTTCAAGGACAGCTGTGCCAGAGCTTGTGACTGACCCAAGGTCACATCAGCAGGTGCAAGTGGAGGAGTGGGGAATCAAACCCGGTTCTTCCAGATTAGAGTCCGCACACTTAACCACTACACCAAACTGTCTCTCAAGTACAGGTACTTCTTTCTCAACCTGCGCTGTCCCATGCATCATCTTGTAAACCTCGATCATATCACCCCTCAGCTGTCGTTTCTCCAAGCTAAAGAGCCCCGAGCGCTTTAACCTCTCTTCATAGAGAAGGTGTTCCATCCTGGTAACCATTTTAGTTGCCGTTTTCTGCGCCATTCAAAAATACTTTTAAACACTTCAACATATTTGCGGACTGCTCCAGCGATCCTTCCCTAAAATGCATACTCATCTGTAAGTTATTATTTTTTTTATACACACACACACACACACACATGCACGCACGCACGACTAAGGCTGGATAGAAATGAAGCAATATCTTGAACTAAGTTTTAATCAATCAATCAATCAATCAATCAATCAAGCCCTAAATTGTGGGCCGCCCTGAGCCCGTTTGCGGGGAGGGCGGGATAGAAATATAATAAAATAAAAATAAATAAGAAATCAATCAATCAAATAAACCCATATCTGCAGAGCCTCTGATGATTGTGAAATTAGGCAGATCACAAGAGGGAGGGCAGGCAGGGTTGCCTCAGTGCTTAGTTCTTTTGGCCCTTTCTTACACGCCCAGGGAAATGCCGATTGCCACTTTGGGGTCAGGAACAATTCTTCTCCAGGCCAGTGTGGCCCCCAGGGATCCTGGAGGGTTTTTTGGTCATCTTCTGGACATGGAACAGGGGTCACAGGGGTGTGTGGGGAGGGAGGTATTTGTGAATTTCCTGCATTGTGCATGGGGTTGGACTAGGTGACCCCTGGAGGTCCCTTCCGACTCTATGATTCCGTGGTTCCCTACCCCCCCCCCCCGTAAAGTCAGGCAATTCTCTTCCACTGTGCTAATTTCGGCAGGGGGCTGGCCCTCTTGCAGTCATGAACCGATGAAAAGAGTAACGGACGACGTCCTGAAATTATGCTGCTTGTAAGACTTGATCATGCCGATAGCATACTGCCTGGGGAAACACCGTTTTTCAACAGGTTTAAAATAAAGTAGGTGTGTGCTTGTGTGTGTGTGTGTAAGGAACAGGCTGTTAACGGTCTGTGCATTAATAGAAGATGATATCATGTGGAAATATAAAAAACAAACACGCACCAGTTGGGCGGCTGAAACATGGGAAATCCATGATGTGAAAGCACCCGTTCCCCCGGAAATGCAATTGAGCTGGTTGCTGCTAGTTACCCTGGAAACGCCTGACATTCCCTACAGCGGCGGCCATCTTGGTTGATCTTTTTCTGCTCCAAATTTGAGAAAGCACACGATTTAACCCACCGTGCAAGACTAAAGAACTTCTGGTAAATAATCTTTCGACCCTGCTAGAAATCTGTCTGGCACCTGGCAACGCAGAAATGTTTCCATTCCTTATTGATTGCCATGCTAATAAATTTTGGGGATTACTTTTTGGCTTTTTATTTTTTTAAAATATCCCATGTACTTTTTTTTTTCTTTTCTTTTCTTTTTTTAATTATTTTTTATTATTTTACCTTCAACACCCCACCACCATCATACATAGGGTATATTCTGGGGGCTGAAGGAGAGGGGGTTTGAGGGAGAGGCTCCAAAATCGCAGGGTAGCTGCTGGAGCCTCTCCCCAAGATGCCCGCCATGTTTCCGGAACATTGAACCAGGGGGTCCAATTCTACGGGCCCCCAAACAGGTTGCCCCCATCCCCTCCATTGTTCTCTATGGTGGGGGAAAAAGTTACTTGTCCAATGTTCTTTAAACTTGGTTGCTATCTTGGGGAGAGGCTTCAGCAGCTACCCTGCGAGTTTGGAGCCTCTCCCTCAAACTCCCTCCCCTCCAGCCCCCAGAATATACCCTATGTTTTCGCCATTGACTTCAATGGCCCATAGGATGTAATGGGGCCGAAATTGACATTCGGCTGGCCCTTTTTCAGGCACAGCGTTCTAGTGTGGAGCCTGAAAAAGGGGGGGCGGCGGCTCTGCAGGCCGTTTTTCACATCACACGCGAAAGGTGGAATTTGCCCCTATGAGTCCAAGGCCACCACCCCGGGGCTCAGGGAGGAGGGAGAATGTTTTGCCCCACCTCCCCGCAGACGTAGCGGCTGCCACTGAGAACAGCAGCGGCGGCCATAACGTTTTAAGGAGTCCTGAAGGAGAGCTGGGGGAGCCAGAATGACCTCTCACGCGTGATGTCCGAGCGGCAACACCAGGCAGGGCAACGCCGCTCTGACATCACACGCAAGAGGTGGAATTTGCCCCTATGAGTCCAAGGCCACCACCCCGGGGCTCAGGGAGGTGAAGGAACGTTTCGCCGCCCCCACCGCCGACGAGGCCATTGCAGCTGCCGCTGAAAAATGGCGGCGGCGACCATAACTCTTTAAAGAGCCCCCAAGGAGAGCTGGGGGAGCCAGAATGAGCTCTCACGTGTGATGTCCAAGCGGTAATGCCAGGCGGGGCAACGCTGCTCTGACATAACGCGCAAGAGGTGGAATTTGCCCCTACGAGTCCAAGGCCACCACCCTGGGGCTCAGGGAGGCGGGGGAACATTTTGCCCCCCCCCACGGTTTCCCAACTGATGGCTTGTGGGAGCAAGGGGTGGGGCTTATGTGCCCACCCCCTGGGCTCCTGACTGTCGGAACCGAGGCCTGGTGTGCTCCGGCAGGAACCGAGGCCTGCCTTGCATCATGATTGGCCTGCTTTGCAGAGCAGCCAATCAGGCATTACCCTTTTGGATACCAGTTTGTTTATGAGATGTAATCCAAGCTCAGGACATAACAACCAATATCCCACCTTTCTCCCCAGTGGACCCCTAAAGTGGCGTTACATCCTTCTCCTCTCCCCCATGTAACCCCCACAACAACCTAGGGTTGCCAGCCTCCAGGCGGGGCCTGGAGATCCCCTGCTTTTGCAACTGATCTCCAGCTGACAGCGATCGGCTTCCCTGGAGAGCCAGCAGATGCCGAGGAAATGCAAGATTAATTCTGAGTAGGAGACGTAGAGCAGGGGCTCTGAGTATAAAGTGACCCGGCGAAGCATTGAGGGAAACAGGGTGTTTACCCGGGAGATCCTTTGTCGCCTGGCAGCTGTTGGAAGCAGCAGCGGTGGCACTGCATGACGTGAAATAAAGAAGCAAAAAGGAGAAGAAGCAAATTCGTGGACTGTAATTGACTAGAATCATTTTTGCACCGTGAACATTGGTGGGGTGCACCCCTGGAGAAAATGGCCGCTTTGAAGGGTGGGCTCTGTGCCATCGGACCCTGCGGAGGCCCCTCCCCTCCCCAAACCCCACCCTCTCCTGGATCCACCCCCAAAAGTCCCCAACCCAGACCTGGCAACCCTACAACAACCCTGCGAGGTAGCTTAGGGTGAGAGGGTGTGCCTGGCCCGAGGTCACCCAGCGAGCTTCCCTGCCAGGGCAGGGATTCAAACCTGGGCCTCCCGGACCCTAGTCTGACAGTCTACCCACTACTACCCCTCGCAGGTGCCCAGTCTCACACATGCAATTCTCTGTCATTCCTTTTAAGATAAGCTTTTGTGTTATTTTTGGCCTGTCGGCTTCTGCTGAGCTTGGGGGCGAGACGCATCCTGGTTGGCCAGCAGTGGAAGAGGATTTCTCTCTGTGTGTTCCATGAACCCGGGGCATGACGCCCGCAGGGCCCTGCCGCTTCGTGGGTGCAAATGCACGCCTGAAGAGTGGAATGATTCAGTGAATGATTCCGTCCACTGCTGTGGAAAGTGATGCTTTCTGTCTGCATCATTATCACCTTCCAGCTCACACCACGAGCAGAAACCACATCCCCAGCAGGGATTATTTTGAAACAGACAGCGTGGCCGTCCTTCATTGCTTCTTCTGGTGCGAAAGGGCCTTTCTGTGCCGTGGAATCCAGCAGGGCTGCCTGGGAGTTTGTTCCTATGATGAAGACGTTGGACCGGAACGTGCCGTAGAGTTCCACTCACCCACTCACCCCCTTGCTCTTCCGTACAAGCATCTGTTTGTCCGGCTGGAAAGGAAAGCTTGTCGTTTCCCCCTTCACGTGTCAACCTCTGCCAAAGAAGAAGAAGGAGAGAAGAAGAGAGTGGATTTATACCCCACCCTTCACTCTCAGAGGGGCTTACAGACGCCTTTCCCTTCCCCTCCCCACAACAGACACCCAGTGAGGTAGGCGGGGCTGAGAGAGCTCTGACAGAAATGGCTCTTTTTCAAGAACAGCTCTTATCAGAACTACAGCTTGGCCAAAGGTCATCCAGCAGCTGCAACTGGAGGAGGAGGAAGAAGAAGAAGAAGAAGAAGAGATTGGATTTCTACCCCGCCCTTCACTACCCAGAGGAGTCTCAGAGCGGCTGACAAACTCCTTTCCCTTCCCCTCCCCACAACAGACACCCTGTGAGGTAAAAGAATAATAATAAGAGATTGGATTTATACCCCGCCCTTCACTACCCAAAGGAGTCTCAGAGCGGCTTACAAACTCCTTTCCCTTCCCCTCCCCACAACAGACACCCTGTGAGGTAGGTGCGGCTGAGAGAACTCTTGACAGAAACTGCTCTTTTTCAAGAACAGCTCTTATCAGAACTACAGCTTGGCCAAAGGTCATCCAGCAGCTGCAACTGGAGGAGGAAGAAGAAGAAGAAGAAGAGATTGGATTTATACCCCGCCCTTCACTACCCAGAGGAGTCTCAGAGCGGCTCACAAACTCCTTTCCCTTCCCCTCCCCACAACAGGCACCCTGTGAGGTAGGCGGGGCTGAGAGAGCTCTAAAAGAAATGGCTCTTTTTCAAGAACATCTCTTATCAGAACTACGGCGTGCCCAGAGGTCATCCAGCAGCTGCAAGCGGAGGAGTGGGGAATCAAACCCGGTTCCCCCAGATTAGAGTCCGCACCTGTAACCACGACACCAAACCGAAGCAAAATGTGGCCACTCCCGCACTGACGTCTCGAGTGTCAAGTATGTAGGGGCAAAATGACATTTTGAAGCATAGATTGGGATTTACATTTGATGTGAAATTTTCCTTCAGAGTTTGAGTGCTCAGACTGGGACACTTCGGCCTGTTATCAAGGAGATCGCACCTATGCACACTTAGATGCAATGTAGCGCCCCCACGCCCATTATCCAGGCATTTTGAGTCACTAACTCTAACAGTGGCCCTTTCCGCACCGTCCTTTTAATCCATGTTCACCACGGTATCCCCCAAGCAATTCTGCACTAAAATCGAATTCAACCTTCTTCTTAATCAAGGGTCCCCCCCCCATTCTGCACTAAAATCAAGCTCAACTTTCTTTTTATTCCTCCCCCCCCCTTCTGCATTACATTACCTTCCAGAGAACCAGTTTGGTGTCGTG
>NW_015173246.1:133972-135541 GCF_001447785.1 Gekko japonicus | reverse complement strand
TCTTCTTCTATTTTGGTGCAGTGGTTAAGTGCGCGGACTCTAATCTGGGAGAACCGGGTTTGATTCCCCACTCCTCCACTTGCACCTGCTGGATGACCTTGGGCAAGCCTGTAGTTCTCTCAGAGCTGTTCTCTCATTTGAAAGAGCTCTCTCAGCCCCATCTACCACACAGGGTCTGTTGTAGGGAGGGGAAAGGAGATTGTAAGCCGCTCTGAGACTCCTTTGGGTAGTGAAGGGTCGAGTAGCAATTGCTGTCAGAGCTCTCTCAGCCCTACCCACCTCACAGGGTGTCTGTTATGGGGAGGGGAAGGAAAGGAGTATGTAAACCACTTTGAGACTCTGAGGGAAAAGTGGGGTATAAATCCAATCTCCTCTCCTCTTCAGTCTCCTCTTCCTTCAGTGGTCAGCCTGGTTTCAGCCTGCTGTTGCCCCCGGTTATTTGGATGCTGTGGACATAGGTCCTTTCCGTGCTTGGATCTCATCCTTGGTTTTATCAGAGTTCAGCTTGCGACACAAGACCTTGCATTTATCCCTGGTTATAACAGCATCCGATTATCCCGGGACAAGTGCAGGGCGAAACCGGGGTGACCTCAGTGTAATGTGGAAATGAAAAATAACCCGAGATAATTACAGAAGTGAATCTGAGTGTAGTGTAGAATGTAAAAATTCCCTAAGATAATTACAAACCATCTATCTAATTTATTAAAGCAAGAGCCAGTAATCAGGGTTCATTTCCTGGGGGAGCGCACAGGAGCGGAGCTCCGACATTAAGGAGCCCAGGGGGCGGGCACATGCAACAAACCCCACCCCCTGCTCCCAGCAGCCCTCAGTTGGGCCACAAGGAGCAAGAAACAGCCAGGTAAGTTGCAGAGCCCCCCCCACTCCGGCCTGCCTTCAGGTGCAAGCTCTCCCTCCTCTGTGCTTTAAGACCAAGTTTTATTCAGGTACAAGCTCTCCCTCCTCTGTGAGGACAGATCTGCGCATTCCCCCCCCCCAATAGCTAGCAATCCAAAACAGTCCAGTGGCACCTTTAAGGCCAGGTTTTATTCAGGTACAAGCTCTCCCTCCTCTGTGAGGACAGATCTGCAGGCCCCCCCCCCCCAATAGCTAGCAATCCAAAAGAGTCCAGTGGAGCCTGAGCGGTGGGTGTTGCCTTCTGACACACTTCCGGTGATACCAGGGTGTGGCATATGCAAATAAGTTATGCTAATGAGATATGCTAAGGAGCCCCTGCACCTCTTTTTCTATGAAATGACCCCTGCCAGTAATAACATAGAAATAGTATAAAAACATTAACAAGAGGAAATTAATAAAATCAGTAAAATAAAATAATATTAATAAGGGAACCATACAATTTTCCCAGCTAAATAAGTTTACGTTTCCTAATAGCTAAGCAACAAAATTTTGCCACAGCGTAAGTCACTGAGCTCTGAACGTCTTCTAGGAGGAATTTATGAAGGACTTCTGGCCTGAAGTCAAGATAAGACGGCAGAGGGGTAAATCGAGACAGAAGGGGTGGTATAAGATGGTCTCGTTCCTCCTGATAGACTAAGATAACTACAGGGGTGA
>NW_015173246.1:130222-133169 GCF_001447785.1 Gekko japonicus | reverse complement strand
CCAGTTAAAAAGGACCAGGCAGGAGGTGATGGGAAAGACCTCCACCTGAGACCCTGGCTCAGTGGCAGAGCCTCTGTTTGGCATGCAGGAGGTCCCAGGTTCAATCCCCGGCATCTCCAGTTAAAAAGGACCAGGCAGGAGGGGATGGGAAAGACCTTGACCTGAGACCCTGGCTCAGTGGCAGAGCCTCTGTTTGGCATGCAGGAGGTCCCAGGTTCAATCCCCGGCATCTCCAGTTAAAAAGGACCAGGCAGGAGGTGATGGGAAAGACCTCCACCTGAGACCCTGGCTCAGTGGCAGAGCCTCTGTTTGGCATGCAGGAGGTCCCAGGTTCAATCCCCGGCATCTCCAGTTAAAAAGGACCAGGCAGGAGGGGATGGGAAAGACCTTGACCTGAGACCCTGGCTCAGTGGCAGAGCCTCTGCTTGGCATGCAGAAGGTCCCAGGTTCAATCCCCGGCATCTCCAGTTGAAAGGACCAGGCAGGAGGAGATGGGAAAGACCTCCGCCTGAGACCCTGGAGAGATGTGAAGAGGGGCTGTGGCTCAGTGGCAGAGCCTCTGCTTGGCATGCAGAAGGTCCCAGCTTCAATCCCCAGCATCTCCAGTTGAAAGGGCCAGGCAGGAGGTGATGGGAAAGACCTTTCTCTGCCTGAGACCCTGGAGAGTGGCTTTCCGTCTGTGTAGACGATAGATCTTGGTGGACCGGTGGTCTGGTTCAGTATGGCAGCTTCCTGTGTTCATAATATAGTTGCCAACAGGCCACCCAAGTTTGCCTTGTCCCACCAACTGATCCTCTTTCTGTATCTGAAATTACGGGCATCTAGATACAGTTTTGTGGAAGCCGAGTAAAGCATGCCGCATAAGACACGTGAGTTGATTTACTCCACCGTCTCTGTAGGCACCACACCTAGGGATGTTCTCTGTTTTGAGAGTAACCGATGCAGCTGTTGGTTGAAGAAGGAGAAGGTCTCCTCCTTGTGGCCCAAGAGTGCACCCAGCCTGGGACTGAAGGCAGAACAGCCACTGGAGGACAAAGGCAGAGCCCTTGTGGAGATATGCCGGGCTACAGTGGTGTACAGTGGGGGTACGGTTGCCAGCCTTCAGGTGTGTGTTTACTCCACCGTCTCTGTAGGCACCACACTTAGGGATGTTCTCTGTATTGAGAATAAATGATGCAGTTGTTGGTTGAAGAAGGAGAAGGTCTTGTGGCCCAAGAGCGCACCCAGCCGGGGACTGAAGGCAGAACAGCCACTCAAGGACAAAAACAGATTCCTTGTGGAGATATGCAGTGGTGTACAGTGGGGGTACAGTTGCCAGTCTTCAGGTGTGTACAGCCAAACCCGCACTGTGATAACTAAGACATTTAGTAATTCCTTGCATGTTAGACATTGTATTAAAGGTAAAGGTTTCCCTTGCTCGAAAGTTAGTCGGATCCGACTCTAGGGGGCGGTGTCCATCTCTGTTTCCAAGCCGAAGAGCCAGCGCTGTCCGGAGACGTTTCCGTGGCCATGTGGCCGGAATGACTAAACGCCGAGGTGCACGGAATTGCTGTTACCTTCCTGACAAAGCGGTACCTGTTTATCTACTTGCAATTTCTTGCTTTCGAACTGCTCGGTTGGCAAGAGCTGGGGCCAGAGACGGGAGCTCACTCCGCCACGCGGCACTTGCTAAATGTGGCTCAGTGGTTAAGATGCTGAGCTGCAGATTGGAAGGTCGGTAGTTCAGCAGTTTGAGACCCGAGTGCCGCATGATGGAGTGAGCTCCTGTCTCTGGTCCCAGCTCCTGCCCACCTAGCAGTTTGAAAGCAAGAAATTGCAAGTAGATAAATACAGTAGGTACCGCTTTGGTGAGACGGTAACAGCGTTCCATGTGCCTTGGCGTCTAGTCATGCCGGCCACATGACGACGGAGAAGTCTTCGGACAGCGCTGGCTCTTCGGCTTGGAAACGGAGATGAGCACCGCACCCCTAGAGTGGGATTCGACTGACTTTCGAGCAAGGGAAGCCTTTACCTTTAGTCATCACATCACAGTGTTTGTTTGGTTGTATTTCCTGTATGGGTAACTGTGATCCTTCCTGGTTTTTTTCTTGTGTTAGCCTTCAGGTGTGGCCTGGAGATCTAGAATTACGATGGGTCTCCAGACTGCGGAGACCCATTCCATTGGAGAAAACAGCTGCTGTGGAGGGTATACCATTGCACCGCAGCTGAACTCGCTTCCCTCTCCAAACATTGCCCTTCCGAGGCTCCAACCCCAACATTTCCAGGAATTTCCCAACCCCGAGTTGGGAACCCAATGGATTGGTGGCTAAATTAACAGAGTGCTTTGAAAATTGCAAGAATATTCCATAGCAATTGATGTTTATTGCTGGTCTCCAAAATCTCTTGGAAATTTCAAGCGTTTGCAACGGCAGAGGGGGGGGCACCATTCTGGGAACCAACAGTACTGATTCTCTGGTCCTCCTCCCAAGTAAACCCAGGCACTGTTATGTATTGGGATTGAATCATCCCTGATTGAATCACCCTAGAGACTGGCTGAGCTTGGAGCACAAGAACAATAGCCGACCAGGACTCTGGAATAAACCAATCAAGTAGTAATGTTTTGTAAATAGTTTATCACGGGGAGTGTGTGTGGTGTGGTGTTTTGCATGCATACAAGCAGGGCTCCAGCCTGCTAGAGTGGTTTTAGGCTGAAATCACTAATAAACTATGAGCTGATCAGTATACACATCTCAAAGTCAGTATATTTCAGTTGCATTTTCCTTTTTTCCGGATTGGGTGTTCCGTCCTGTTTGCACAGACGCTAAAGCTTAGCACGTATTTAGAAAGTCACAAACAGGAAGTTGCAAAACACTTCCCTGGGCATGAATTACTCTAAGAAGTGACGTTCCCAAGGTTTCTCGTGCACCCATAGCGTTTCGCCAAAGAAGGGTGATTTCTAATTTTAGAA
>NW_015173246.1:129873-130201 GCF_001447785.1 Gekko japonicus | reverse complement strand
TCAAGGGTCTCCCTTGGCAGATTATTACACAAGCGTACTTGTAATTCTTAACTTGCTCATGGCAGCGGAACAGAATCCTACATTATTTAGGTGTGGGCGAATGGAGACACAGAGGTGAACTCCTCATTGAGGTCTAGTGAGACCTGGGACAAGTGAGATGTTTTCTGCACAAACAGGTCTCTCCGCTTCTGCTTTTTAAAATTCTGCCTCTTTCACTTGTTTCCGCAGAGGTATTTTCAGTCCGAGGCGAAGAGATAGTTTGTCCTCTCGTCCTGCACAGCGTCAGACTTCCCTGTTTCCAGGAATTCCAGTAATTCCCTTGTTATGC
>NW_015173246.1:115643-129359 GCF_001447785.1 Gekko japonicus | reverse complement strand
AAAGGCTGCTTTGAGCCAGTTTGGTGGAGTGGCTAGGAGCGCGGACTCTGACCTGGGAGAACTAGTTTTGATTCCCCACTTCTCCACATGCAGCTGCTGGTGTGACCCTGGGTCAGTCTCAAGTTCTCTCAGAGCTTTTCTCTCAAGAGCAGTCCTCAAAAGAGCTCTCTCAGCCTCATGGTTGATTGTAAGGTGCTCTGAGGAGGAGGAGGAGATTGGATTTATACCCTGCCCTTCACAACCCAAAGGATTCCCAGAGCGGTTTACAAACTCCTTTCCCTTCCCCTCCCCACAACAGACACCCTGTGAGGTAAAAGAAGAAGAAGAAGAGATTGGATTTATACCCTGCCCTTCACTACCCAAAGGAGTCTCAGAGCGGCTTGCAAACTCCTTTCCCTTCCCCTCCCCACAACAGACACCCTCTGAGGAAAAAGAAGAAGAAGAAGAGATTGGATTGATACCTCGCCCTTCACTACCCAGAGGAGTCTCAGAGCGGCTGACAAACTCCTTTCCCTTCCCCTCCCCACAACAGACACCCTGTGAGGGAGGTGGGGCTGAGAGAGCTCTGACAGAATCTGCTCTTTTTCAAGAACAGCTCTTGTCAGAACTACGGCTTGCCCAAGGTCATCCAGCCAGGTGCAAGTGGAGGAGTGGGGGATCAAACCCGGTTCTCCCAGATTAGAGTTTGCGCACTTCACCACGACACCAAACTGGCTCTGAGACTCCTTTGGGTAGTGAAGGGCGGGGTATAAATCTAATCTCCTCCTCCTCCTCCGATGATGATGATAACAAACAACAACTACAACAATAATAATAAATTACGGTAACTGTAGCTTCCTCCCTCCCCACTTCTTTTCATTTTTCCTCTGTATTCATGTGTAGCCATTTTGGTCAACGGAACAAGCATCTGATGGAAAAGTAACCTATAATCCATGAAACTTTCTGCCACAATAAAATCTGCTAATCGCCTGCTCCTTGGGAGGAAAGTGATGGCGAACCTAAACAGCATGATAAAAAGTAGAGACATCACCCTGCCAACAAAAGTCCGCATGGTCAAAGCAATGGTATTCCCAGTAGTCATATATGGCTGCGAGAGTTGGACTATAAGGAAGGCTGAGCGCCGAAGAATAGATTCTTTTGAACTATGGTGTTGGAGAAGACTCTTGAGAGTCCCTTGGACTGCAAGAAGATCAAATCAGTCAGTCCTAAAAGAAATCAACCCTGACTGTTCCTTGGAAGGCCAGATAATGAAACTGAAGCTCAAATACTTTGG
Organism: Gekko japonicus; assembly: GCF_001447785.1. Lineage (NCBI taxonomy): Eukaryota > Metazoa > Chordata > Lepidosauria > Squamata > Gekkonidae > Gekko > Gekko japonicus. The sequence goes on along the minus strand of NW_015173246.1, from coordinate 128,086 downwards.
TCACCCAATGAGAAGGGAGCACTCACTGGAGAAGACCCTGATGCTGGGAAAGACTGAAGGTCAAAGAAGACGGGGACGGCAAAGGATGAGATGGTCGGACAGTGTCATCGATGCAACGAACATGAAGTTGAGCCAACTTCAGAGGACGGCGGAAGACCGAAAGGCCTGGCGTGATCTGGTCCATGGGGTCGCGAAGAGTCGGACTCGACTGTGCGACTGAACAACATAGGAGCCCCCGAGTCAACAGGTTGGTAAATTTTAAATGTTCTCTTTATTTTGATTTTTTTTTTAATGTGTTGTCATTGGAGAATTGTGAAATACATATTGTGCTTGTCTGATTTTTTCTAGACTCTAAGCGCGGTAGCGTACATCAACAATTGTATAAGAATTAGCATTTTGAAATATGGGTGAGTTTATAAAATGTAAAATGCTCCTCTATATATTAGAGTAATTTTTATGTTTTTGGTTATTAAGCATGTTACACTCCATTGCAACTTGCAGCACTTCATTCTAATGAAGAAATAATTAGAGAATGGACAAACCTGAAGAAGGACACGCAAACGGATAGTGTACTAGAACTCCGTCGTTTGTCTGTAACTAGTACTGTATTACTCTGCATGTACTGCTAAGCTTTATATCACATATTGTAGTGTTATTGTTGTAATTTTGTTAATAATTGAATTCTAAACGTTTGAGGGGTTTGAGGAAGAGGTAGGGTTGCTGCCCCCCCCCCCATCCACTGGTGAGGAATGGGGCAGGCAATGTTGCCACCTCTAGAATGGGAAACTCCTGGAGATTTGGGAATGGAGCCTCAAGAGGGGAGAGACTTCTGTTGGGTGCAAGGCCACAGAGTCCACCCTCCAAAATGTCTGTAGCGTGGAGATGAGCTGGAATTCTGCAAGGTCCCCAGGCCCCACCTGGAGGCTGGCATCCCTAGGAGGTATAAGGCCATAGAGAGCACCCTCCAAAGCAGCCATTTCATTCACGGGGATTGATCCCTGTCCCTTGGAGATCCGTTCTAATTCTAGGAGATCTCCAGGCACCACCTGGAGTTTGGCAACCCTACCTCTACTGCACTGCTGGCCTCTGGAGTTTTTACTAATATTTTGTATTGCGTCTTTAAGGCCTGGCATTTTAGAATCTCTTCAGGAGTGAACGGAGCTGCAGTGGCTCAAGTGGTTAAGACGCTGAACTGCAGGCTGTGGAAGGTCGGTAGTTCAGCAGTTCGAGACCCGGGTTGCCGCATGACGGAGTGAGCTCCCGTCTCTAGTTCCAGCTCCTGCCAACCTAGCAGTTTGAAAGCAAGACACTGCAAGTAGATAAATAGGGACCATTTTCGGTGGGAAGGTCACAGCGTTCCGTGCGCCTTGGTGTTTAGTGATGCCAGCCACATGACCACGGAAACATCTTCGGACAGCGCTGGCTCTTCGGCTTTGAAACGGAGATGAGCACCGCAGCCCTAGAGTCGGACTCGACTGGCTTTCAAGCAAGGGAACCTTTACCTTTACCTTTTAAGGAGTGAACAATATTTATTTATTTATTTATATTTATTTATTATTCCCATTTATATCCCGCCTTGCCGGACACGCTGGCTCGAGGTGGCTAACAGGGTTAAAATAACGTCAGCAATACCGAGATAAAATGGTTAAAAATACAAGACCGGTTGCGGGAGCAAGCAAAACGGTGTATGATTTCAGAGAAAGAAGACAGAGGTAAGGGCGGAAGGACTCTGAAAATAGCCCTATGAAAATAAGAAGATGCTCAAGAAGTGTTCTCAAAATATTAAAATTACTAACATTGAAGCAGTAGTTAAAAATAACTCACAAGTATATTGTTATACTAACACGTATTTACTAACATGTAGTTTAACACGGAAATGATCTCCTACTCTTGGGTTTTTAGTTAGTGTGGGTATCTTTTCTTTTTCCCTAGTTGTAGTCCCCCTTCCTATATTTTCTGTTGTAATGTAGTCTATTGAAAAACCAATAAAATTACCCTCTTGGGGGTTTCAAAAAATAAATAAATACAAGACCGGTTAAAACAGCAACAGTTACAGCTAAAAACCAAAAGATGGTGGCGATGATCCAAATCACACCCAATGATAGGAGTTGCCACTAGAGGGGACAGAAGATGTTCTAAGTTTCAAGCCAGAAGATGTTCCAGGGCACATTCATCAGTTTATAATATTACAATGTCTCCTTTAATTCAGATTGTTTAGGGCCAGAGTATGCCATAACAGAAGGCTCCAAACGAAAGGAAAATTAAGATGTGTGAGAATTTTGATCCCCTCCTTAAAGAGATTTAATGGCTTTTGTTCAGTTAAGGTCCCCTCTAGTGGCCACAGGCAGAATTGCACCAACAATGAACGTGCATAGATCCAGGTGGGCCGTTTTATTCAAGGTATGCACTTTTGTGTGTGCAAGCACACTTCTTCAGATACAATGAAATGGAAGTTACCGGTCCGTGCGCATAGGTAGAGGGTGAGCAGTAAATTAGCATGCATCATAATGGAGATGTTTAACAGAGGCAAGGACCAATCAGGAATAACAAGCTTAGTTTATGTGGGTCATAAGAACATAAGAGATGCCAATGTTGGATCAGGCCAAAGGCCCATCCAGGCCAACACTCTGTATCACACAGTGGCCAGAAATACCAGTGCCATCAGGAGGTCCACCAGTGGGGCCAGGACATTAGAAGCCCTCCCACTGTTGACCCCCCCTCCCAAGCACCAAGAAAACAGAACATCCCTTGCCCCAGAGCCCCTAGTGTGAGCTCGCTCACAGCTCGCTAAGAGCCACTGATGGACCTCTGCTCCATATGCCTATCTAATTCCCTTTTGAAGCCGTCCATGCTTGTAGCCGCCACCACTTCCTGTGGCAGTGAATTCCAAGTGTTAATCACTCTTTGGGTGAAGAAGTACTTCCTTTTATCCGTTCTAACCCGACCGCTCAGCAATTTCATGGAGTGCCCACGGGTTCTTGTATTGTGAGAAAGGGAGAAAAGTACCTCTTTCCCTACCTGCTCTTTCCCATGCATAATCTTATAAACCTCAATCATGTCACCCCTCAGTCGTCGTTTCTCCAAGCTAAAGAGCCCTAAGCGCCTTAACCTTTCCTCATAGGGAAAGTGTTCCAACCCTTTTATCATTCGAGTTGCCCTTTTCTGCACTTTTTCCAAAGCTATAATATCCTTTTTAAGGTGTGGTGACCAGAATTGCACACAGTATTCCAGATGAGGTCGCACCATTGATTTATATAGGGGCATTATGATATTTGGCTGATCTGTTTCCAACTGGAAGTCTATAGCTATAGCAACATTTTGCTGGGGGGGCCAATTTTTTGCTCAGGGGGCCTGTATGGAGCTATGCGCATTCTTTCCTCCCCGCCCCAGACTGTGCTGGTTCAGATGGGGCTGATTGACTAACTGCAACTCAGTGTACTTCAGAGCTGTGGAGCGCACAGCTGGAATCCTGTGCCTTGTCTCGCACAATGACTTCCCTGCGATCCCGTGCAGCCCCCATTTCACTGACAAGCATGTAGCTACTGTGGAGCTCAGGGGGAAGAGAAGCCAAGGCTCAGTTTGGGGGCCCTGAAAGAAACGTTAGGGGAACGGGCCCCGTGGGCCCCACGTTAGCTACGGGCCTGCGTGGAACTCTCCAGATGCAATGGTACGAAAAAAGGGATCTGCCCTTTTTGAACGATGCTTCGCCTAGCAAAGGAAAGGAACTGACTTCTTCTATCTGCAAAGCCTCAATAGCCCACCTCTGCTCAGTGGGTGCACATCAATGCTAGTGAGAAGGGAGCGGCGGAAAGTCAGTGCGCTCCCCACATCCTCTTACGTGTTTTTACCCTGACCAAAGACCAAGTAGGTCACCCAAGGGAGAGGATTACAGCAGCCCAAAGCAGGGAGCCAAACACAGAAGGTTTCCTGATTCCCGTGGGGATTTAGGGTGGCCAGCAATGCTCCCTCTAAGCCGTGGAGTCTTGTGAGCAAAAATTCTACTTTGTGAGCTACTGCCATTAAAGCTGTGAGTGAGCGATTTGGCCGCTGCATAAATTAGTTTGCTCTGGAGCCCTCCTTCCTGAGCGAAGACAAAAATGTGTGAGCCCAAGGCTAAAAACCTGTGAGCTAGCTCACACTCACTCAGCTTAGAGGGAACACTGGAGTTAGTGTGAGCTCGCTCACAGTCTTGGCTGGGACGTTCCTGCGGCCATGCCTCTCTGGGAGTCCCCCTTTGCCGTCCTGATGAAGGCATCGAAAACTCATTGAATAATCTGGAGGATGAGTTGACTGCAGCCTGTCTCTTCCTGTTTGTCTCAAGTTTTAAGGACTGGACCTACTTGCTGTTTACAACGTGCTGTTTATTGTTCAATATTGTGTTGTGTACTAGCAAAACCACACACGCGGTCTGGGCGCCACGTGGCCGGACAAACGAGCGAAGCTTCACTACCAGGGACAATAGAATCCTCGGATCCTAAAACCCACCAACCGGCGAGCAGGGATTCTACAGAGAACCTATAAGATTGTGACTCTTGTACATAGCCTATCACGGGTGTGGGTGTGTGTCGTGGGTGTGCTTGTGAACGGACATATAAGCAGCCTGTGGGCTAGCTACCGTATCTCCTATTTTCTGAAATCACTAAGTAAAGTATGAGCTGAAAAATCACACTACGATGCGTCAGTCTCAACATTGAAATTGTGGATTGAGAATCTGTGACGTCTTTCTTTTGGGTTGGGAGTGTCAAACAGTAAACGTCCGATATTGCTTTAAATCTCCAGCCTACTCATTGCTGCTCATGTATTTCACACATTGCCAGGGCTATTTTTGGGCAGGAACGCACAGGAACGGAGTTCCGGCTGGCTCCCAAGTTGGCCACGCCCAGCAGGAACTCATTAGCATAACAGGCCACACCCAACAGCAGAAAATCATTAGGATTGGCTACAATTAAGGGTGTGTGGCCTAACATGCAAAGGAGTTCCTGCTCCAAAAAAAAGGCCCTGGGTTTTTTCAACAAAGAAGGTAAAGAGAATAAGAAGCAAAAGGTGGGTGTGGCTGGATGACCACACTTCTGGTAACATGGGGGTGTGGCCTAATAGGCAAATGAGCTGTGCTGTCAGGGGTGTGGCCTAATATGCTAACGAGTTCCTGCTGTTGGGTGTGGCCTATTATGCTAATGAGTTCCTGCTGGGCTTTTTCTACAAAAAAAGCCCTGTTGAAGACTGATGTCTATTGGAGAAATATTTGGAGCCTTATGTGATGTTAAGTCATATATGATTCATATTTGTGCATCCCTTTCCTTAAATTACTGTTACCCCCCCCCCCAGTGCCCAGGCATGCTGAGTTGCTCACTCGAGGCGTCTTGCCTTCCGTACAAGGGAAAGCCTGCATGTGGAAGCAGCCTCAGTTTCCCCTCTGCGGAGTCCTGGGCTGACTCCAAGCAAGCCAAGGTGAGTCTGGGCTGCAGGTGGCCTCCCGGCTCTTCCCCATGGTGATGCACATGCTACGATGCACCGTGGCAGCTCAGGCGACAGAAACTGGTGCAGCTTCTTGCCCGCCCCCCCTTGCTGAAGCGTGTTCCAGTGGAGTGTTGGAGGTCACAGGAAATCCTCTCTCTCTCTGATGCGCGCACGTCCCCTGTGGTGTGGTTTGCCCAAAAGGAAGCTTGCTGGGGGCCCAGCAGCAGCGAAGCGAGTCGGTGCAGTAGCATTTCCAACCCATCGTTTCACTACCGCCCAGCCATGCTCCCTTTAAGCTGTGGAGTCTTGTGAGCAATAATTCTACCTTGTGAGCTCCTGGCATGAAAGTTGTGAGCGAGCCATTTGGCTGCTGCTGAAATCAGTTTGCTCTGGAGCCCTCCTTCCTGAGCGGAGACAAAAATGTGTGAGCCGGAGGCTGAAAAACTGTGAGCTGGCTCACACTCACTCTGCTTAGCGGGAACACTGCCGCCCAGTCTGGCATGTCTCTCACCACAATGACCCTTGCTTCTTTCTCGTGCCCAGAGATCCAGACTGCCCACGCAATAGTACTGGATTTGAATGTTTAGGGGGGAGGGCTATTGTTTGAACAGAGGCCTGTACCAGTTGCGTTGGACAGAGGCAGGGCTTGGAGTTGTTGTCCCCGTCCACCCCCCATCGTGCAGCAAGACACAAAACGTGCAGTTCCGAGGTGGGAATGGGGGCAGTGCGGTTCTAAAAGAACGTTTGTGCGGGTCAAAAAAGTAAGCTGTGTAAGAAATTTTAAGTCGTGCAAAAGCTGTATCGTGTTAGCTGATGGAACAAGAAGAAGAAGAGGAGGAGGAGGAAATTGGATTTATACCCCGCCCTTCACTACCCAAAGGAGTCTCAGAGTGGCTTACAAACTCCTTTTCCCTTCCGCTCCCCACAACAGACACTCAGGGAGGTAGGTGAGGCTGAGCAAGCTCTGACAGAAACTACTCTTTTCCAAGAACACCTGTGCCAGAACCAGGGGTCATTTCCTGCGGGAGCGCACAGGAGCAGAGCTCCGGCAGTAAGGAGCCCAGGGGGTGGGCACATGCAACAAGCCCCGCCCCTTGCTCCCAGCAGCCCTCAGTCGGGCCATGAGGAGCAAGAAGCAGCCAGGTAAGTTGCAGAGCTCCCCCCAGCCCGCCTTCAGGTACAAGCTCTCCCTCCTCCGTGAGGACAGATCTGCACGTCCCCCCCCCCACAATATCTAGCAATCCAAAACAGTCCAGTGGAGCCTGAGCAGTGGGTGTTGCCTTCGGACACACTTCCAGTGATGTCAGGGGGTTTGGCATGTGCAAATAAGTTATGCTAATGAGTTATGCTAATGAGCTCCTGCACCTCTTTTTCTAGGAAATGACCCCTGCCTTTAATGCCAGGAGCTCACAAAGTTGAATTTTTGCTCACGGGACTCCACAGCTTAGAGGGAGCATTGCTGGTGTGTTATCTACTTTTGTGAAGTTCTGGGGGTACATTTGCTGTAGGGATTCAAACCAAGGAGTCAACCGCATTGAACGGTGAGGCTTCGTTCCGTGCAGAAGATCAATCGGCAACCCTTCAAGACCCCAATCATAACATTAACACGATCAGGGCTTTTTTGGTAGAAAACCCCCAGCAGGAACTCATTAGCATAACAGGCCACACCCAACAGCATAAACTCATTAGCATATTAGGCCGCATTCCCATGTTACCAGAAGCGTGGTTATCCAGCCACACCCACCTTTTGCTTCTTATTCTGTTTACCTTGTTTGTTGTCAAAACCCAGGGCCTTTTTTTGTAGCAGGAAGTCCTTTGCATCTTAAGCCACACACCCCTAATGTAGCCAATCCTAATGAGTTTCTGCTGTTGGGTGTGGCCTATTATGCTAATGAGTTCCTGCTGGGTGTGGCCAACTCAGGAGCCAGCCGGAACTCCGTTCCTGTGCGTTCCTGCCCAGAAATAGCCCTGAACATGATTCATCTACTCCTCCAACCCTCACTGGGAGAGAAGGACAGTTTGGCTCAGGGATTTTTGAGCAACATCACACCGACCCTCTTTTACGTCAAGCAAACAAGCCTCTCTCGGGTCTATAATTGTCATTTATTATTTAATTTGTTTGCGCCCACCCTGTCTCCCCAATGGGGAGCCAAAGCGACTGACGCCTTTTTCCTCTCCTCCATTTTATCCTCACGACAAACCTGCAAGGTAGCGTAGGCTGAGAAAGCGTGACCGCCCCAAGGTCACCCCACATGCTTCCATGGCACGAGTGGGGATTCGAACCTGCGTCTCCCATATCCTAGTCCGACGCTTTGACGCTCTTAACCCCTACATCGCGCTGGGTCTCAAGATGAAGAACAAGAATGAAGAACGTGCTGTTGAGTGGCAACCAACCCAGGCTGACCTGAGCATTCCAGGCAAGAGGCAAGCAGAGGCGGTTTGCCGTTCCCAGGACGAAAAAAGGACGGCACATGCCTTGAGAAACGACAAACCACAAGTCAGCAGATCATTTTCATCACATATATATATTTTTATTTTGCTACATACCGGTGCGATTAAGGCTGGACCATGATCACCGACGGCTTTTTGCAAGTATCTTCTGCATCTTGACAATTCTTGTCACTCCTTGCAAAAAAACATTCACCTGTTCATCTGTTATGGCCCGTTCCGCATCTAGCACGTGCTCCGCCGTTTTACCAAACCCACGTTGGAACAGAAATTCCCCTCTCCCTCGCGTGCCACGTTCACTTTCTCTGATTGTCGGATTTTATGGTAGCCTCCACACTGCACGCCGGTTTCGCTTCCTTTGATCTCTCGGTTTTATGGTAGTGTCTGCATAGATTTAAGGCCACTTTGTGGCCATTCAGGGGTGATTCTGCAGTCAGTATGGCATTGGCCCTCGGGGTATCTGAATGTGGTTCTGAGCCGCATCTCCTTCTGTTCCAGTGTGGGTTTGGTAAAACAACGGAGCGCATGCTAGATGCAGGACACGCCTTCTGTCGCCCTCCCTTGCTCTGACTTGCCTTCTGTCGCTCAGATAGCCAGTTTTGATTGGCTGGGTTGCATCGCCATCCTATTCACAGGAGGATCCCTGATTGGCCAGCATCACCCCAATCATTAATCCTGGGAGGGTTGTCTTCACTTTCACGTCCCCTTACTTGCTCCTAGTGACTTCGTCACACAGCCAAATGTTGCGTGGCTGTCATTTCGGGTCACGTTTGTGTCCTAAGATGAGGGTGCTCATACAGAATGAGCTTGTATCGAATCATAAGGTCATCTAGTCCAACCCCCTGCACTCTGCAGGGGCACAGATGAAAGAGAGCCCTACATAGAATCATAGAATGTTAGAGTTGGAAGGGACCTTGCAGGTCATCTAGACCAGCCCCCTGCACTCTGCAGGAGCACAGCCAAAAAAGAGCCCTACATAGAATCATAGAATGTTAGAGTTGGAAGGGACCTCGCAGGTCATCTAGTCCAACCCCCTGCACTCTGCAGGAGCACAGCCGAAAGAGAGCCCTACATTAGAATCATAGAATGTTAGAGTTGGAAGGGACCTCGCAGGTCATCTGGTCCAACCCCCTGCACTCTGCAGGAGCACAGCCGAAAGACAGCCCTACATACCTACAACATACCCGGAATGATGGTCGTCTAACCTCCGCTTGAAAACATCCAGCGAAGGAGCATCTACCACCTCCCGAGGCGGACTGTTCCACTGCTCAACCACTCTGACAGTTAGGGAAGTTTCTCCTGATATTTAGCCGGTATCGGCTCCCTTGTAATTCCCACCCATTAGATCTAGTCTTGCAATCCGGAGCGTGAGAGAATAGATCCGCTCCGTCTTCTACATGACAGCCCTTCAGATACTTGAAGACTGTAGCATGTAGCAAAGCATGTAGCAAAGGGTGCATAAAATGGTGGCTAGATATAATCTATACAATTGCCTCTAGAACATCGGGAAGACAGACGGCAAATAAATAAGGCTGGCACAACGCCTGCCAAAGAAACGCCTGCCAAAGAAGTAGCTTGTTGGGGTTCGGAGTTCGTCCCAAGGCATTGCCTGGAGAACCGGCTACAGACTCCATGTCTTCGTTAGGACTGGAGGTCCTTGTCCAAAATGAGCTTCATCAAACGAGGAGCGGCCTCGGGTACAGCGGCCTCCTTAGCCAAGCCACACAGGACAAAGTCACGGAACTGTGCGGGGCGTCTCTTTCCAGTGGAGGCCTATCGGTGGTGAAAACCTCATCCCCATTCTGGAGCCAGGGTAGCTTTTCAGTGGCGTTTGGCGCCACCCTGGGCAGGGTAACACCCCTGAAGTCGACAAGCTTAGAAGATCATAACTCTGTTTCAGACTTTTTTAAATAAAAGACCCCACCAAACTGATTTTGCAGGCTTTTCTGGCTGAAAAAGCCAGCGACGGCCCCTAGAACAGGGACCGACGCTGCTCCAAGAGACGTACATACATTTTGGAGCGACTGTCGTGAGTGGAGATGAATAGTCGCACATTATTTGCTTTGGGTGGAATGTTCTTGCTTGCGGAAGGTGGAGAGCTCATCCGTGTACCACCCACACAGCTCTGGGGGGGGGGCACGTACTCCCCAGAGCCACGCCCCATCATTGTATCTGAATATTCTTCTTTTTTTCACTATTTATAGACAGCCAGTATATCTATTAGCCACAAGGTATAGATAGGAACTCTTGGTCTGGGGCAAGGGATGCTCTGTCTTCTTGGTGCTTGGGGGGGCCCACAGTGGGAGGGGGCTTCTGGTGTCCTGGCCCCACTGCTGGACCTCCTGAGGGCACCTGTTATTTCTGGCCACTGCGTGACACAGAGTGCTGGACTGGAGGGGCCATTGGCCTGATCCAACACTGGCTTCTCTTATATTCTTATAGGCTGAAGAAAGTGATGCTCTGTATTCTTGGTGCTTGGGGGGGGGGCAACAGTGGGAGGGGGCTTCTAGTGTCCTGGCCCCACTGCTGGACCTCCTGAGAGCACCTGGTATTTCTGGCCACTGTGTGATACAGAGTGTTGGACTGCAGGGGCCTTTGGCCTGATCCAACATTGGCTTCCCTCATGTTCTTATAAGAAGGAACCAGACAAGCTGGAGTTGGCAACCCTATGTACATCCCCCCATCCTTCCTGTTCATAACCGTGAAGTGAACGGGCTTTTCTCTCCCCAGTCAGCAAATGTCCCTTGCTCATTTTGTAGCAGGGACTCCTTTGCATATTAGGCGACACACCCCCTAATGTAGCCAATCCTCCAAGAGCTTACAGAGCTCTCCTTACAGGGGCTACTGTAAGCTCTTGGAGGATTGGCTACATTAGGGGTGTGTGTTGCCTAATATGCAAAGGAGTTCCTGCTACAAAAAGAGCCCTAAAGGTGCCGGAGTGGAATCAGAGCGAACGGCCCCCCCCCCCCCCCCTGCGCGCTGTTCTCAGGGCCGGTCGTCTGCTCAAAGTCCAACTCTCCTTCAGATCATGAAGGTGCCGAGATAGGACCTCGTCCCGTCCTTGACCCTCACCAGCCGCGCCTCTGAGACCTTGACGTAGACCTCCTCCTTCTCCTGAAGCTGCACCACGCCGGCCAGGAAGCTGTTCTGCCGCCAGGTCTCCGTGCCGCAGTAGGGTAGGATGCTGGTCAGAAGCACGATCTCCCTCGGGTACCGGGGAGTCCGCTTGCAAACGCTGTGGGTGACCAGCGTGCTCCTCTGCTGCCGTTCCGAGCAGTTCGCTTGCTCCAAGGAGACCTTGGAATAGACGTAGTAGTGCCCGGGCTTCTGACAGATCAGGGAACCGGCCCGGTAGTCCATCTCCTGGAGGAAAGCCAAGCCGTGCCGGTGTTCCCACTGCAGGGTGTCGTTCCCGGTCGCGGTGAAGGAGGCCCCTGGGGAAACAACAACCGTGGTCAACCGTGGTCGGATCTGCATTTGTCTTTCCCACTGGTGTCCCAGCCTTCTGACTCCGTCTTCAAGAAAGCTGTCTACATTTGGTTTCGTTTTCACACCTCAACAGTGCTAGCGTACTTTTGCACGTCTGCACATGTTTATCACCCTCTGGGAGTGGCTCCACTGTCATTGCGCCTCCCCCTCTGCTTTAAATGAATCTTCTCCAAACAACGTTCAAAGAAGCCTAATACAGAAAGAGGGCGTCACAGCAGCACGGACCTGATTTAAAAATGCAAATGCAGATTCGACCACCACCGTCTTCCTCTTTGGCATCGGCTACAGCAGGGCAGGGGAGGGTTTGGGGAAGGGCAGGGGAGGGTGACGCTACAGCCCGCACTGTTGCGGCTGTGGCCAAGGACTGCCAGCACTGTGGGGAGGAAGTGTGGCTCAGTGGTAGAGCACCTAGGTTCAGTCCCTAGAAGCAGTGTTCCCTCTAAGCTGAGTGAGTGTGAGCCAGCTCACAGTTTCTTAGCCCCCAGCGCACACATTTTTGCCTTGGCTCAGGAAGAAGGGCTCCAAAGCAAACTAAATTATGCAGCGGCCAAATCGCTCGCTCGCTACTTTGATGCCAGTAGTTCACAAAGTAGGGTTTTTGCTCACAAGATTCCACAGCTTAGGGGGAGCCGCATCTCCAGTTCAAAGTCTATCAGAGTGGCTAACAGCCGTGGCAGAATCATAGAATCGTAGAATGTTTGAGTTGGAAGGGACCTTGCAGGTCATCTAGTCCAACCCCCTGCACCCTGCAGGAGCAGAAGAGGGAACCTCCACATTCAGAGGCCTGATCCAACACGGGCTTCTCTTATGTCCTTATGTTCAGGAGCCAGTCAGAAAACCCTACAGGTCCAGAGCCGCATCTCGTCCCACCCGCTTTCTAGAAACACTTTGGGGGGGGGGGTGCCAAGAAAGGGGTCCAGGGGTCATTTCCTGCAGGAGGGCACAGGAGCGGAGCTCCGGCAGTAAAAAGCCCAGGGGGCGGGCACATGTAACAAGCCCCACCCCCTGCTCCCAGCAGCCCTCAGTCAGAGCAAGAAGCAGCCAGGTGA
>NW_015173246.1:110984-115453 GCF_001447785.1 Gekko japonicus | reverse complement strand
CCCCCCCCGGAGGGCAGAGTTGCACGTCCCCCCCCCCCCAATAGCTAGCAGTCCAAAACAGTCCAGTGGAGCCTGAGCAGTGGGTGTTGCCTTCTGACACGCATCCGGTGATGTCAGGGGGTGTGGCATATGCAAATGAGTTATGCTAATAGGTTATGCTAATGAGCTCCTGCACCTCTTTTCCTACCAAATGACCCCTGAAGGTGTCAATGGGCTCCATGTTGGGGAACCCTGGTTTAAGGGGACAGAGATATTTATTAAGGCAGCGGTTGCGCACTGACTGTTACCTTCTTGAAAACTGCCCTCTGACCCCCTCCCCCCTCCCCCTCGTCCTCTCCCTTAATCCTCCGCTCCTCCAAAGAGATGGCGAGGCTTAGATTTGTGCAGGGCCTTTTTTTTTTGTAGAAAAAGCCCAGCAGGAACTCATTAGCATAATAGGCCACACCGAACAGCAGGAACTCATTAGCACATTAGGCCACACCCTGACAGAGCAACTCATTAGCATCTTAGGCCACACCCCCATGCCTTCCCTTGGCTTGCCCGGGCACCCCCTGCTGGCAGGGAGCCCGGGTAAGCCCCCCCCCCGAAGGGAAGGGAAGGCAGTTTAAACTGCCTTCCCTTGGCTTGTTCGGGCGCGGGCAAGCCGGCCCTTGGAGGCATTTAAATGCCTCCCCAATCCTTCCAGGGGCCCCCCCTGGCCCGCCCACCTCAGAGTCACTGGGGGGGGGTCGCTCTCCAGGCCTTCCCTCTGTAGCCAGGCACGCAGAGGTTTTGGCTGTAGTGGGCGTGGCCAACTCTGAAGCCAGCCGGAACTCCGTTCCTGTGCGTTCCTGCCCAGAAATAGTCCTGGATTTGGGCTTCAATGGAATGCTTTCTTACCTGTCAGGTGAGCACCAGGTTTTTCAGGAGGAGGCTTGGGATCTGTTCGAGCAAATCAGACAAAAAAAAAAAAGAGTTTTCCTACAGGCTGCCTTGTCCACCAGCCTAGCTAGGCAACAGAGGTCACAGCAACTGAACTTCCGTGGGTGGTACCCCGCCATTGCCAGGGCTGGGTGTATCCTGCAGTTCTTTGGGTGTATGGAAACATGGCCCTGTGTGGAGAGTTCTGCTTCCCCGCAGATTTTTAATACGCGTTTCTAGTATTTAGGGCTACAAATATTTATCGAAGAAGAAGAGGAGGAGGAGGAGGAGATTGGATTTATACCCTGCGCTTCACTCAGAATCTCAGAGCGGCTTCCTTTCCCTTCCCCTCCCCACGACAGACACCCTGTGAGGTCGATGGGGCTGAGAGAGCTCTCTTGAGAACTGCCCTTTAGAGAACAGTTCTGAGAGAACTTGTGACGGACCCAAGGTCACACCAGCAGCTGCAAATGGACGAGTGGGGGATCAAACCCGGTTCTCCCAGATTAGAGTCCGAGCACTTAACCACTACACCAAACTGGCTCTCCATTTACTTCATCTATACTTCTCCTTTCTCCTCTATGGGGACCCAAGGCGGCTTACATAATTCCCTGCTCCTCCATTTAATCCTCTCAACAGCCCTGCAAGGGAGACCAGGCTGCAAGTGTGTGACTGGCCAAAGTTCACCCAACAAGCTTCCATGGCAGAGTAGTGATTCGAACCTGGGTCTCCCAGCTCCAGCATTCTAACCCCTACAGTACACTGCCTGTCTTCGGGTCTGAAAGTCTGTGTGGGGGCAATGTTGGCTGAAAACTCAGAAACCGGAAAGTTTGTTGAATAAAACTGGAGAGGGTTTTTTAGCAGTTCGAAAGCAAGAAATTGCAAGTAGATAAATAGGGACCACTTCGGTGGGAAGGTAACAGCGTTCCGTGCGCCTTGGTGTCTAGTCATGCCGGCCACATGACCACGGAAACGTCTTCGGACAGCGCTGGCTCTTCGGCTTGGAAACGGAGATGAGCACCGCAATCCTAGAGTCGGACTCGACTGGCTTTCGAGCAAGGGAACCTTTACCTTTTTTAGGGTGGTAGAGTTCCTTGTGATTTACTTTGGTGTAGTGGTTAAGAGCACGGACTCTACTCTGGGAGAACCGGGTTTGATTCCCCACTCCTCCACATGCAGCCAGCTGGGTGACCTTGGGTCAGTCACAAGTTCTCTCAGAGCTGTTCTCTCAGGAGCAGATCTCAAAGAGCTCGCTCAGCCCCACCTACCTCACAGGGTGCCTATTGTGGGGAGGGGAAGGGAAAGGAGTTTGTAAGCCCCTCTGAGACTCCGAGTGAAGGGCGGGGTATAAATCCAATCTCCTCTTCTTCTTCTCTCTTCTAAACCAAAAGAAACCACCCCAAGCAGCGAATGATAAAAGATAGATTATGCAGTGGGAGGAGAGGAAACCTGCAGCATAAGGAAGGGAAATCTAATAACGTTAGTCTGATATTCAGCAGAGAAGCTGTATTTTCCCTGGCACAGGATTTCAGTTTTTTTAAAACCACAGAATACACACTGTCCCCCCCCCCCTCCAAAGGTTATACACCCCCTTTCTTTCTTCCCTCTGGGCATTCTGTGATCAGTTTCATTTCCAACAGTACCAAGGTTTTATTTCACCCCCTGGGTTTTGCGGCAATGTGAACTACCGAGCGCTGCCCCACCTAGGACGGCTCACGGGCAGGTGCAGGAAGTGGCAAGAAGCAGAAAGTGAGAGAGGAAGGAGTCAGAGGAAGGGGGGGGGGTTCTCGCATGTCCTCCTCAGTTTCCGACTCTCACCTGGCTGCCGAGCACTGCACATCACTGGGCCCGTGCTGCCCGGAACCCCAAGCACGGGATTGCGGAATCATAGAGTTGGATGGGACCTCCAGGGTCATCTAGTCCAACCCCCTACACAAGGCAGGAAACTGACCGATACTCCTCTCTCCACACACCCCAGTGACTCCTGTTCCATGCCCAGAAGATGGCAAAAAAAACAAACCCTCCAGGATCCCCGGGCCAAACTGGCCTGGAGAACATTTGCTTCCTGACCCCAAAGTGGCAATCGACAAAACTGAGGGGTTACAGCTAGTGTAGAGAACTAAAAATATAGAGAGGCTGTAATGATGTACAGAACGCTTATGATCTCACATTAATGATACAGAAATAAACAGTCACATTGAAAAATATTAATTCCCAACAGGTATCAGAAAGATGGACGAACTTCTCCGGAGTGTTGGCATTCGTTTCGTGAAGAACTTCTTCCAGACATCAAGATGTGATCGTGTTGCTTCTTATTCCATCTATATATCTAATTTCCAACATGGCCCCCTGTGTGTGGATACTTATTTCCGCACATTGGGGGCACCTGGGGGGGGGAGGGAGATTTTCGTGCACACTTGGGGCAGTCCCCAGGTGTGCACAAAAATCTGTAAACCCCCCAAAAATATTGGGGGGATACTTAAATCCCCCCAAAAGTGACAGAGCGTCCCCTGCGCATGCGCAGGGAACGCTCTACGAACTTCCTCGCTGCCGCCGCTTCGGAGACGGGGGGGGATCGAGCTGGGGGGGTGGAGGAGATGGAGGGGAACTGGCGGGATGGGGGGGAACTTACCTCCTCCTGCTGCTTCCTCCTCTGCCTCATAAGTGTAGAGCTCCCCCCCCCTGCGAGTATCGTGGGTCCCGCCCCTTGTAATGTATAAATCCAATACAAAGGTACTAATATCCTATATGCTGAACATGTTCTTACGTAACAAATCCTTCCATCAAGGCTGCTAGTAGACTTCGTGCGCCCGTTGATGGAAGGATTTGTTATGTAAGGACATGTTCGACATACAGGATATTAGTACCTTTGTACTGGATTTATACATTATGGAATAAGAAGCAACACGATCACATCTTGATGTCTGGAAGACGTTCTTCACGAAACGAATGCCAACACTCCGGAGAAGCTCATACATCTTTCCGATACCTGTTGGGAATTAATATTTTTCAGTTTGACTGTTTATTTTTGTATCATTATTGTGAGATTATGAGCGTTCTGTACATCATTACAGTTTCTATATATTTGTGGGTTCCCCAAAGTGGTGATCGGCATATTCCTGGGCATGTAAGAAAGGGCCACAAGAACTAAGCCCTGAGGCAACCCTTCCTGCCCTCGCTCTCGTGATCTGCCCAAGTTCACCGAATCCACATCGCTGTCAGACGGCCATGGAGCCTCTGCTTGAAAACCTCCAGAGAAGGAGAGCCCACCACCGCCCGAGGAAGTCTGTTCCACTGAGGAATTTCTCGAATTGTCGGGGGGGGGATATGGAGGGGGTGGTCATAGGGATGCCAGCCTCCAGGTGGGGCCTGGGGACCCCCCCCTGGAATTACAGCTCATCTCCAATTTGCAGAGATCAGTTCCCCTGGAGGAAATGGATGCTTTGGGGGGGGCACTCTGTGGCCTTGTGCCCCACTGAGGTCCAGGGATGCCAGCCTTCAGGTGGGGCCTGCCCCCCCCCCCCAGAATTCAAGCTCATCCCCACACCGCAGGGAACTGTCCCCCTGGG